>NC_056563.1:8623745-8688613 GCF_013358625.1 Macadamia integrifolia | reverse complement strand
TTTTATGTTATGGGTATCTTATTTTTCCTTTTGGTTTTTCTATTTTCCCCTTCAATTCATAGTTGGAAAGAATTAGAAAACTATTATGGTTTTATCATTTTTGGTAATGATGGTTTCATCAAGTCGTATCAACGTGATATGTATGGAGAAATTCTAAACCTCTCCTTGTATAGGGAGATTTTTTCATTTTTGGGTTTTTTTTTCTTTTTTTGTTAGGATCTGTTCCGGGGTTAACCTTGTTGAAGAAATCAAGAGAATGGACACCTAATTCTCGTCACTCAATACAACATTCCAAAGAGAGCAGAGAATATTCACGTACGTGAATGTACCTGAACAACCCTAGTCCATGGATATGTCATATATTTTCTCTCTCCTTATTTAATAGATGTCATATCTACATAATAGGATTGTTCACGTACATTCACGTATGTGAATATTCACTTTCCTCCATTCCAAAACCAGAGCTATAGAATACAGGGTAGAGAGTAGAGACACCAACTAAATCTTCTTACCCAATTGGAAAAAAAAAAAAAAACTAAAATAGTTGGGGAAAAGGTTCCCCTTCCATTCGAAAATACTTCATTACCCCTCCTATGTCAAGCACTGATTGATATATATCATCACTTTATCAAAAATTGATAGCATGCCAAATCTTGGTGAGAGCCAACTTGAATTTGAGTGGAAGTAGGGGTGTCAATATCCAAACCGGACCGGTTAAACCGGACCGAACCGAACCGATTAAGCCCGATCCAAACCGAACCGATGGCTTATTGGGCCGGTTTCGGTTTGTATATTAAATTGAATCCGGTCTCGGTTCGGTTCGGGCTAGCCCGTTGGGCCACCGAAAGCGCCGGAAATTTGCACCGAAACCGGAACCGATCCAAACCGACCCGAGCCCACCGTTTAACCCTAAATATAAAATTGCAAATTCGACATTTTAACCTCAAAACACGGCTTCAAGTCTTCAACCTTTCAAAACCTGAAAACCCTAAATCCCTAATTTTTCAAAGAGCGAGTGAGCAGCAGGCAGCCCAGGTTGGTGACGCCGTGACGCCGTGACGCCGTGACGCCGTGACGCCGTGACGCCGTGAGAGAGTGAGCAGCAGGCAGCAGCGGCCAACAGCCAGCGGACAACCGACAACCCATCGCCTCAAAGCTTTTGGGTAAAGCTTAGAATTGGGCTCTGCCTTCAAAGAGAACGAAGGAGAGCGGCTCATTTCACTGCTTGAGAGCTTCAGAAGAGTTTAATGAAAGGGCCTAATTTTATCATCTTCAGCTACAATTTCTACCAAACGTCATCTTTCTTTTCCTCTTTTCATCACAAATGTTAATAATACTGGGTCGAAAATCAATGACACCGAAGAGGGTCCGTAAGATTAAGTTCATTCAATGACAATAACTTGAAGAAGATCTACGGGGGCTGTAAGCTTTCTTACCTTAGTTCGTTCAACAGATCAGGCGATCAGCGCTAAAGCTTCTAGAACAGAATCTTGGATCAGAATCGTAAAGGTCTGCAAATCGACCATAAAAGAATGCCCATTTGTTCCATGAAGATGGAGATCACTGGCTGATTCTTGAAACAGACGAGGTATACACTTCCCTTCTCTCGTCCCTCCCTCTCTCCCCTTCTCGATTTCCAACTTCTTTTTAGTTGAGTTCTTTCTTCTGATTCTCTGACTTCTTGAGGTCGTAGGCTGTTATGCTTATGTTTTACTTTTTTTTCTTTGTCAAATGTGTGCCTAATTACATAGCTCGATTTTGAATAGCATAATGCCATAATCTGTAGGATTCTTTCATTATCTCTATGACTCTATCTGTGGTACCTTTTCTAGGCTCCTGTTTGCATTATACATATACAAAGTAGTTCTTCATTTTAAAACTTTGTTAATGTCTTCTAATTAGGAAGGGCCGAAGGGGCAACAAGGTGAGTTTTGTATAAACCTAGTTCTGACTTTTGAGTTTTGACTACTGCAAAATAACTTGCTGATTTTCTTGCTGATACAATAGTTAGCTGTCAATATATAGTTGCACACGAGCCACATCTATGTTCTCTTTCTGTTGAAGACCATTTTTGTACCTGCATCTATCTCTACATGTACATTATTTAGTGTCTTTTGTCCTTATAGTCATTTTTACCTAATTATAAGAAAAGTAATCTTATGTATTACTGATTGATTGAAATGAGGGGATTGAAGGACTGAATTGATCAGTATTACTTTGTTTTCCCCCTTAATATCATAATATAGAACTTTCCAATTCAGTTTGGTGCATATAAACACTGAAGGTCTATGTCAAGATTTGGTAATTATTTTTGTATATTGTATAAATTATTTGCAAAGATGCGTCAGACATTTTCACTTGACTATTTTACCCTTCATTTTTATTTAAATTACATCACTCCTTCATTATTGCACGGTTTGCACATCGACAGACGACAGCGACGACAGGTAAAGTTGTAAAGCTTGTGTTTTAATTGAGAACTAATGTTTCCCTCATCCAACAGCCGATTTGAGACCCCTGCAACCTTCAAGTTCTCTCTCTACAAATTTCAGCTCTTTCTCTGGTACTCCAGCCTCCAGGACCCAGGTATATCCTTTCAGTCAATTTTATCCTTCCATATTTTATTTTTGAATCTTATTTATGTTTTTTCAACTTCTTCAAATATGAGTGTTTGAATCAAATTTCAGCATGCAATAGTGTATTATATAGGGCTAATTTAAAGAGGTCATTTTTGAATTTGTAATGCTTGGTATTCTTATTTTATTAATATCTTATTTATGTTTTCTTATTAATTATAGAAATGCCCATCAATATAGAAGATGAGCCTGATTGTGGGTCAGATGCTGATGTTATGTCTGATGATGGACCATATATTCCTGGAATTCCATCAACAGAACCTTCAAGTGTCGTAACACTTGAAACAAATGCAACTACCAAAAGGAAAAGAAGGAGTGTAGTTTGGGATGATTTCACAATCATTGATGGGCAGGGTTTTGATGATGGGAAGAATCGAGCTGAATGCAAAAGATGTAAGCAAGTTTATAGGGCTGATAGTAATATTAATGGAACTGGAAGCCTTAGGAGACATATTCTACATTGCCCAAAAAGGGAAAACAAAGGAAACACAAGCACCCAAATGATTTTTGGTGTAAATGATGGGAAAGTGATGTTAAGAGACCAAAAAGTTGACCAAGATTTTGTGCGGGACAAAATTACGAAGCTTATTGTGAGACATGAGTTACCTTTAGTTTTTGTTGAGTATGAGGAGTTCAGAGAGTTAATTACATACCTTTTTCTGGACTATACACATATTGCTTGAAACACACAAATGTCGGATATTTTGAAGTTATACAATTTGGAGTCCATTAGAATCAAGAATTTACTTAATTCATTTGCTGGGAGGATTTCTTTGACAAGTGATTTATGGACATCTATCACTAATGATGGATACATTGCTTTGACTGCCCATTACATTGATAAGGATTGGGTGTTGCATAAGAAGTTGTTGAAGTTTTGCATCATGCCACCTCCACACACTGGCATCCATATTTGTGAAATGGTTTCAAAAATCTTGTCTGACTGGGGTATTGATCGGAAATTGTTTTCAATTACTTTAGATAATGCCACAGCTAATTTCTGTTTTGTTGACTTGCTGAAGAAAAATTTGAATTTGAAGAATGCTCTTTTATGTAGAGGATTACACTTTCATAATAGGTGTTGTGCACATATTCTCAATCTTATTGTACAAGATGGACTGAAACACATAGATGACTCTGTGGTGTTGGTGCGATCTAGTATAGCCTATGTGAAAGGATCACATGCAAGAAAAGTAAAATTCTTGGAAATTTGTAAGCAATTGGGATTACAAAGTAGTAAGGGCTTACGTGCTGATGTCTCCACAAGGTGGAACTCAACCTATCTCATGCTTGATTCTGCATTATTTTATTGTAAAGCATTTGAGAACCTTGGACTAGTGGATGACAACTTTAAAACTTATCCTAGTTCTGAACAATGGTTGAAGATTGAGAGATTAACGAGTTTTTTGTATCCCTTCTATGCAATTACTGTTTTGCTTTCTGGTTCCAAGTATCCCACAGCAAATTTATATTTTGAAAATGTTTGGGAGATTCACAAAAGTTTATTAGAAGAGGTATCACGTGGGCTCAACTTTATGAAGCCAATGGCAGTGGAAATAAAGAAAAAATTTGACAAATATTGGAGTGAATATAGTCCAATTTTGGCCATTGCTTTGGTGTTTGATCCTCGATATAAACTTAGTTTTGTGACTTGGGCATTTTCTAAGCTTTGCAATCTGGACTTAAATGCATCTACAATGTGCCACAATGTGAGGAATTCTTTATATCAATTGTTTGATGAGTACAAGAGTATGCAACCAAGTGATTATGATGTTCCTACACTTACCCATCGTCCTGGGAGATCTAGAACAAGATTTGTAAGTAAATTTACATTCTGATAGTAATTTTGATTTATTTTTTAATACAAGTTTTCAACATTCATTGCTAATCTTATTAATGATTCATATTTCGACTATTTCTCAATTTTCATAGGAATTTATGGTATCCGAGCTTGCTGAGATGGATAATGGAAATAAATCTCAATTGGATATATATCTAGATGAACCCAAGGTCCCATTCAATGATAATGAATATGATGAGTATGATGTGTTGGCATTTTGAAAAGCAAATGGGTCAAGGTATCCAAATGTGGCTCGAATGGCTCGTGATGTCTTGCCTATACCAGTTTCCACAGTTGCTTCAGAGTCGGCTTTTAGCGCAGGGGGCCGTGTTATTGATAAATATCGGAGCAAACTCCTACCTACCAATGCTGAAGCATTAATATGCCTTCGGGATTGGATGTTTGATATAGACTTCAGAGGTAATTTTTCATTCAGTATTTTTTTCATTTTTAATTGTCTTAATTAGTTAATTAGTGTCTTATTTTACTTTGTATGTAGCTGAGCCTTTTGATGATCCCACTGATGTGGATAATGCACTTGGAAATATACTGGAACTATTGCACATTGAAAATGAGAGAGGTGCAGTAGCTAGTTCTTCAGCTGGTCCTACTCCTAGAGAAGGATAAGCTCAATGTGCCTGCAACAAGAGAAAGACCTTCCTAGGTACCTGCAAATTCTAACATCTCTGATTTGTTTGCTGGTTGTTATTGCTTTTTGCATGCTGTGGTAGTTGCACAACCACATGGGTTATCCAAATTTATATCTTCAAGGGGTTTATTCTGTTACATATATTCATTAGTTGAACATTGGTTAGTGTTTTAGGTATTATAATACCTCTATTGCTTGTTATTTTCTGTATGGTCTAACTGTAGATGATTTGATAAGGTTTGTCTTTGGATATACCTGTGGATAAATGACAACAGTGTTGTGGGAGCCATTGGAAAGATATTTATTGCAGGTTTGTCTTTGGAACTATAGCCTTATTGCTTTACAGTCAAAGGGATCTCATGGTGATCAACCTGGACTTTTTTCTTAATATTTCTACATGATATCTTCACTTGTTGATGTGCAATTGTTTGTTCATTTTTTTCCCAGTCGCATCTTTTACTGTAGCACTTGGTTTCATTTTTTGTGGAAGGAAGTGAGTCTTCTCAATTTTAAAGCATTTACAATTGATCTAGATTTCTATTAACATAGTTGTCAAGGTGTGCCTTGGCGGCTTGTTGGTGTCATTTTTGTTTTTCACCTCTCCACCGCCTTGGGTCATTTAGCCACCTTGAAACTATGCTTTTCATGTGTGTGCTTTGTTTAGTTTAAAAGCTTTTGGATCTACTGGAGTTATTGTCATATCTTTTGTTCTACTTGTAGATTATTTTTCGTTTTTTAGGCCTTATAATATTTTCAATGACAATTAATTTGTATATATTGTAAGAAAGATAAATCGGTAGTTGCTGCTGTTCTTGTTGGGAAAACTTTTCCCTGTATTAGTGTTCTACTGTATGCTTGAATTTTATTTTTCACTCGTGGGGTTTGAAATATAGTTTTCATTTATCTTGCTAATGAGAAAACACTAATTCTTTCTGCTTTCAGGTGTTGAGAAAGCTTGTGGATGATGCATCAAAGTTTTTGAATGACAAGGCACTAGCATCAATGCCAAGAGAAGAAGAATGGCGCACGGTTTCATTTGTTTCAAAATTCCAAATTTCTTTAGAAATTCTAGTCTTAGTGAGAATTATATTCCTAGTATAGTGTGGAATTCTGTTTGAGTTTTGCTTTTAGTTTCTTTCCACTTCAAACTATTTTTACCTGTCTTCGTCTAAGGCTCCAAGTTGTATAAGGTCTCTATTGATACAATCTTGTTTTGAATTGGTTTTTTATATCTCATCAAGTCCTAGTTAATTAACAATCTCCAAACATAATAATATAATGGGGAATTGTTAACTAGTTTTAAGTTAAATAGTTAATTAGTTTTAAGTTAAATATATTGGTTGTTTTTCATTTTTCAAATATTAATTGAATTGTCAAATATTGGTTTTCAGCAGGTCAGTTTATTGTTTCCTAATGGCTCCACCATACCGGTTTAAAAAACCGATCCAAACTGAAATCAACTTGATAAAACAAAACCGGTATCAACCCGAACCCAAACCGCACCGAAACCGACACCGGACCGAAACCGATAAATCCTTAATGGGTCGGTTTCGGTCAGGTCTAAAATCACACCGAAACCGGTGGAACCGGACCGAAACCGCACCAAACCGGACCGTTGACACCCCTAAGTGGAAGCATCAATAGTAATGGAATTTTTTTATTTTGCATAGAATGGAGATGGTACTTTCTCGCTTTCCTAGTATTTGTGCGGAGCCACACTATTGATCATCTTTTTTTCCCTATAATTTTTTTTTTTAATGGGAAAAATAAGCATAAAGCTAAAAAGGTAATGTAGCTCTTCACCCATGCAAATAAAAGGTGAAAATGACCATCCCACTCCTCATGAAAAGTGAAAATTTCTACCCCTATTGATGTTTCCAAGTATATTCTCACTTTTATAGATTCCTCTCCCAAATTAAATATAATGGTGTTTCACATGGGGGAGTGCAATTCCTGTATAGATGCGCATGCATCCACTAAGACATATAAATCATAGAAAACAAAAACCCTCTCCTTCAATAATTGAATGGAAACAGTCATTGTCTACATTGTGCGGCTAAGGAGAGTCATTGACAACTTCTTACTAGTGGTGAGTGACTGAGAGCCGGCATGGAAAACAAAAACCCACTTCTATATTTGTGCTTTCGTCTTTTTTCTCCACTACCAACCAAAATTAAAAGGTGAGGCTATCAACCTACCTCCGCTACCTCTTCCTTCCTATAAAGAATGTTGGCTCCTCCTCCTCAGTCCTGGAAATCCTTTTCAACAAAATCTATCCTCGATTTCGAAAGGAAGCAAAGAGGAGGAGAAGATGGAGAACGGGTCGAAGCAATGGCGTTTCAAGGCGAGGAAGGATTTGACCTCTGCTTCTGATATCACCGTCAGAGGGATGCTCAACAAGCTCCATGGAGCTATTGTTGCCACCGACACAAGACCCACAGTCTTCCTCGGCCATGGAGATCCCTCTGCTTTTCCTTGCTTTCGGGTTACTCCGACAGCCGTAGACGCCATCGTTGATTCTCTTCGTTCTGCTAAGTTCAATGGCTATGCTCCCACTGTCGGTGTTCTTCCCGCTAGAAGGTAAGAGTACTCTTTTTAGGAAAAAATTCCGTTGCAGTATGAGAGTGGATCAGGTACTTAGTCCGTAGGGATGCAAGTTTGACACTGACAACCCGAATCTGCCCTTGACTCGTCCTGATCCTGAACAAGTACTAATACGAAAATTTTGGCCTTGACGGTCCGGCTCGACCCTGAGTTAGGGTTAGGGCGGGTAAATGTTGATATCTTTGGCCCACCCAGCCCACCCGGCCCTGATTTTTTATCCTAATTTCTAGCCCTGATTTTTGCCTGACCCAGCCATGGTTTTTGTCTCTGATGTTGGTTTTGAATTTTTTGTTTTCTTAGGATGTTCTTCTTTTTATTTAATATGACGAGGGTTTTGAGATATTTGGATTATTTGCCCTATTAATAAGGTCCTCTTTGGTATCATTTTTCTTTTTGATTTTTATTCACAAAAATAGGTTTGACTGTGTTTGGTAATCATTTATGGACCTTGTTTCTATTTAAAAAAAAAATTGATAAAATACAAAAACCAAAAAGAGATCAAGAGTCATTTATGTATTTTGGCGAAAAATGATTTTCAATATTTTTGCGCTGAACTTTAATAAACACGTGCATAAAATTCTAATATGGAGGGGTAAAATAGTCATTTGCTTAGAAATTCAAGCCCCTTGCCCTCTATTTTTCAGTCCAAAGTAGAGAAAAAGAGTTATAAGAAAGATAGATTAAGGGAGTCTCTTTACCCATTTCTTTAAAAAACCATTTTGGCAATAGAGATACTAAACTATTTCTCACAAAAAATCATTTTTGTCAAGTAGTTACCAAACCATTTTTATGTTTTGATAAAAAAAATGGTTTTCATTAATCATTTTTGTTAAATAGGTAAAAATTAAAAAGAAAAATCATACCAAAGATGATCTCTTTGTTTATCATGACAAATGATTGAAATTTTTGGGTTATTTGCTTTCTTCTTGTTTATCATAATAGTTGGAGTTATTTGTATTGCTTGAATGTTTGTTTTAAGATGTTTTCCTTGTGACAAGTAATTTGTGACTTTGTGTTTTTTTTTTTTTTATCTCCTCTTTATTATATATATATATATATATATATATATTATTTTTTTAGTTGGGGTGATTTACATTAGCCTCTCCTAACGTTTGCCTATATTACATCCTCCCCCCTAAAAAATCGTTTATTACATTTAAACCCCAAAAAAGTAACACTGTTAGACTAGTGTTAGTTTTAGAATGTAAAAAGACAAAATGGCCCTTCTTCCTTCTCCAACGAGTCTCCGCAATGGGTCAACGAAGGCTAAATCATTGAAATACAAACACCGAGTTCTCTGCAACAGAGAAGATGTTAAAATTGCAGAATATAAGTGGAAACCAAAACTCAGAAGCCCTAAAGCTAAAACCAGTCCAATTATGGCTTGGTTTTTTCTCTCTTTGTAAAGGGAGATGGCCGATTGCTGGAAGATCTTCTCAATTATTCCTCATGATTACCGGCTCCTCAAAGAGGTCAGTAATGGCGGCAGCACCATTGTTTACAAGGTGATCTATATCTAAGGATGTGAATTTGTAATCGAAACCGTTTACCAAAATCGAATCGATCCGTTTACACCGAAACCACAAAACCGTTTAGTACATGGTGCGGTTATGGTTTCAAGTTTCATGCCGATTAGCTAAATGGGTCGGGTCAGTTTTAACCACAAAACCCGCTGGTTTCAAACCAAATTGAAACCGTTTAAACAGAACCATTAAAACCGATCTGGTTAATCCATATAACAATTAAATAAAGCAGGGGCAGTAATCCGTATAACAATTAACAATTAAATTAAGTGTCCATCCTGCTTTGGTATAATTTATTGCAATTCAATTTAGGCTTTAAATCATGAACTTGTAATCCATATATATTACTATGTTATTTTGTTATCACAGACGGGGTGTTTTTGGCTGAACCACCTGTCATTTTAATATTTTATGTTGTAGAAGGCTGGATTTGGATGTTGTATGATATTAGTTCTATACATTTGAGAATGGCCCTGCAAAGAAATAGTATTAGATTATCAAATTAAGACATACCATCGTCAATATAGAATTTCTTATTTATGATTGCGAATTATTTTTGGTTAAGCTTATGATCTTCAGTTTAGAGATGGTTGCAAGTTATAACAAACCGATTGTGAATCGTTTTACAAACCGTATGGAATAAACCGAAATCAAAACCGTTTAAAACCGTAAAACTGAAACCGTTTAGAAACCATGAAAACCGAAACTGTTTACTAAACGGTCACGGTTTCAGAAAGTGGAACCGTTTAGTAAATGGTGCGGTTATGGTTTTAGTCAAATAAATGTGAACCGAATCGATCCGCACAATTTAAACCAAAACCAAACCGATTAACACCCTTATCCTCCACTGCTTCCTTTCGAGACCGCTTCCGAGACCTCGACATCTTCTTGTCATAGTTATTAACATTTTCGCCGCTGCGGTGAACTTGGTGTTTGTATTTCAATGATTTAGCCTTTGTTGACCTGCTGTGGAGAGTCGTTGGAGATGAAAGAAAAAGAGGAAGAGAAAGACGAAGGGCAATTTTGTCTTTTTACATTCTAAAACTTATACTAGTCTAACGGTGTTACTTTTTTGGGGTTTAAATGTAATAAATCATTTTTTAGGGGGGAGAGTATGTAATATAGGCAAACACCAGGGGGAGGTTGATGTAAATCACCCTTTTAGTTATTTCATATTTTGTAGGGTCAGGATTAAGATACACCCATCAGCCCTTGATGGCAAATCAGGATCAATCAGGGTCAAGGTCAAAGTCAATCAGGATCATCCCGACCTGACCCTGAAAAATCAGGGCGGGTAAGGGTTGGGTTGAACCCTAAAGGGTTGGGCCTGGGTTGAAGTTTTGTAGCCCTGAATCAAGGTCAAGGCGGGTTTGGACCCAATTAAGGGGACTCAAGGTTGGGTTAAGGTTTTAAGAAGCCCAGCCCAACCCGGCCTTATTGCACCCCTACTTGTACTAGAATAAAGTGTTTGATCCACATTTGGGGATCGGATTTAGATCCTCTCCATAGAGCCTAGGGACCAGATAGTAATCCCATAGCTAGGAGGACCTATGCACACGTTTCGAGGTCACCCCAGCTATGAGATCACTCTATGGAGAGGAATCCTATTGATCCCTAGTAAAAATAAAAACTAATTAAAAAAAAGAGAGATTAAATGGAGTCAAAGTGTGAATCAAACACCATACAAGTAGGGGTGTCAAAACCTAGTTCGAACCGATAAAATCTATCAAAACCTACCAATAAAATCGGAACCGAACCAAACCGATTCTTATTGGATTGGTTTTGGACTAAGGTATGTTGGGATGGGCTGAAAACCAGTCCAAACCGAACCAACCAATAACCAAACTGAATGAAACCGATAAAAAAATAAATGATTATGAGATTAAATTGGTGAATTGACTATCCATTTTTCACAATATTAGTGAGACAAATCAAATCTTTCCCATACAATGATAAACCATGATTTAATCATAAATTTAAAGTGTTTTTTTTTTTTCCATCAAATCTTGTCACTATAAGTTATGAATGTAATATTTCATTATGGTATAATCCCAATAATAAATCGATCTAAACCGGTATTAACCCGATATTGAAAAACCAAAATAAATTGAAACCAAATTGGATCAAAACCGAAACCAATCGAAAACCGGAGTTCCTTATCAGATTGGTTTTGGTCTCCCTCATTCTTAGACCAAAACCGATTCAACCCGATCGAACCCAAACAAAACCGACCGATTGACATCCTTACGTACAAGAATAATTCTCATACGATTACCTGATCCGGAGTCAAGTCAGGGTGTGGATCAGGTCCTCGTAAGAGAATCATTCTCTTACGGTGTTTGATCTACACTTGAACTCCACTAAATATAAAAACCAATTAAAAGAGGAGAGAGATTGAGTGGAGTTCAAGTGTGGATTAAACACCGTATGAGAATCATTCTTGTATAAAGATTTAGGGGACGGTATCAGTATCGACAGAGACCAATACCAATCTGAATCAAATCAGATCGGTGGATATCAGTTGGTTTTGCCCCTACTTCTTATAAAAAAGTATTAATTTTTTACTATTTTACCCCTGAGACCATCTAGATCAATGAGGGATTGGGAGTGTTCTCAACTGGTACCGATTTGATACAGCCAATCCCAGACCGATACTTGAAACCACTGATCCGGACTCGTCGAGGGGTCATAACAGTCATTAGTCAGGCATGACCCGTGGGAGGATGAAATTTCTATTCTCCTACTTGATTTTTGGTTTTATGAACAGAGCAATAGCTGAATACCTATCAGGTAATCTTCCATACAAGTTATCTCCTGATGATGTGAATCTCACCTCTGGTTGCTCGCAAGCCATCGAGGTGGTTCTATCGGTCCTGTCTCAACCGGGTGCCAATATCTTGCTTCCAAGACCAGGGTTCCCTGCCTATGAATCTCGTGCTGCTTTCAGCAAACTCGAATTCCGACATTTTGATCTTCTACCCGAAAAGGGTTGGGAGATTGATCTTGATGCTGTCGAAGCTCTTGCAGATGATAACACTGTTGCCATGGTTATCATCAACCCTGGAAATCCCTGCGGGAATGTCTACTCTTACCAGCACTTGCAGAAGGTACAAAGTACAGTAGAAGCATTTCTATTTCTGTGTGGGTTGTGTTTGAGAATGTATGTATTTGAAGTTTCTAAATTGTATTTTAGGTTGCTGAGACTGCAAGAAGGCTAGGGATAATGGTTATTGCGGATGAAGTTTACGAACGTATCGCTTTTGGGACTAACCCATTTGTGCCCATGGGTACTTTTGGATCGATTGCTCCTGTCATAACACTTGGGTCCATTTCCAAGAGATGGGTGGTGCCTGGCTGGAGATTGGGTTGGCTTGTCATAACTGATCCCAGTGGCGTCCTTAAACAAAACAAGGTTCCGACTCTTCTCTCTCTCTCTCTCTCTCTACAGTTCTTTGCCTCAGGGCAGAGGTGCCAATTTTCAAACCTCATATGGTGTTGATTGTTGAAACAGTTGATTGTCTTCTTTTGTTGTCCACTCAGTTCTAGTATTGCGTGTAAGAGAGCAGACTTTCTGTCCAACACAGTACTTATGAAACATTGATGCCTTACATACCTATTGTTTATCTATTTGGCACAAAGATTCTTTCCCTTTCAAAAAATTTTTGGGGGTGGGGTGGGGTTTCATCTCTTCAATTTTACAATGTGGTATGCATTTATTCTCAACTGCCAAAACAATTAATGTAATTTAGGGAAATGAAATAATGTTCATTCCAGAATGTTTGATTGCGTTTTTGCTTTTTGTTATGTGTTGTTGCAGATTACTCATGGTCTTTATTTTCTGGAGGCTAATATGACTTCCTGTTTCTTCTTCTTAGATTGTTGACAGCATTCATGGTTGTCTCAATATCTGCTCCGACCCCGCAACTTTCATTCAGGTTTATATTCATATCCATATAGAAGATATGATATCTGCAATCTTTCTGACATTAATCACTGATAAGGATTTTTATGACCCTGTAGTTCGATTCAAATAACATTACCTGAATAAGCATCGCCAAAAACAAATTAGCTGCTTAAACTAACATTTCGGTATGGATAAAGTACTTGATGCCAACAATCCTTCAGACTCTAAAACATAGCAGCCAATGTTATCCAAAAAGCATGAACTTTGGGGAGTATATTACATAGATATAATCTTGTTTGCTTCATTGAACCTTGACAAACTTACAATATTCTAGTAAAATTGTAATGGGCTATTGAAGGAAGTACAACTTTGGGCCATACTGAACTTTTCTCTTAACCTTTAGAATTCAAGCTTTCATCACTAAATGTGAACAGAGTAAGGGGAGAGGGGAAAAGATGAATATGCAGTAATTCTTTTAATGCATGAATGAAAATTCTCTTCTAATGAACCCATACAAGGCCGAATGCAAGAGTGATAATATTAAAGTTAATACTAATGGTTTATGTATTTTTTCTTATCTTTTTATTACAAATTACAAACCCAGGTATTATGGTTACTTGTTTGAATTTTAACTAAAGCATATATTGAACTAGACAAAGATACCATCTACTTTTTATCAATGCTGCTGTGTTGCCTAACAACTTGTTCAACATAACAGGGGGCAATTCCTAAAGTTATTGAGGATACAAAAGAGGATTTCTTTAAGAATACAATCAATATATTGAGACAAGCTTCAGGCATTTGTTATGAGAGAATAAAGGAAATTGATTGCCTTACTTGTCCACATAAACCGGAGGGATCTATGTTTGTGATGGTAAGAATACAAGACAAACTCAAGGGTTTTCTTTGCTTGAAATTAATGGTTGGTAAAAAACACTTCTTGATTAATATCTTGTAATGCAGGTAAAATTAAATCTATCACTTCTAGAAGATATTGTTGATGATTTTGACTTTTGCTTCAAGTTGGTCAAAGAAGAAAATGTGGTTGTTCTACCAGGTGAGGAATGCATTTCTGCCTTTCTAGAATTGGTTTCAAATACATAGGCAATACTTTGAGGATTTCTTAAGAGAATAAGGCTTTTTCCAGGAGAGATCTTAAGATATCGAACAATATGATAAGCCAAATCTAAGTGAGCTGTCTTGGAGACACGCATATAATTGCTAATTATTCTCACAACATAGCTAGGCTGTGTGAATGTGTGAGAAATAGCAATTAGAGTTCTTACTTACCAACCTTTTGTATCTCCTAGCATCAACAGCTTGATCTCTACTCTCCTATGTCCTTGCCGAATATGTAGTTCTGCTCAAATTGGACTGTCTATAGGCTTACACCCTAACATCCCGGTCTCCTCAAGTAGATATTGGAAACACATCTTCTCTGTGATATGAAGGCGCCCTTCTTTAATCCCGTGTCTATTCACAGGGAATAATTTGAACTTCATTACACCAGAATCAATTCTTCCACTTTTTAATGCAAAATAGGGGACGAAAAACAGAAAAAGAAAAGGGGAGTCTAAATCAACTGTCAAAATGGGCATTGAAACAAATAACAGAAGTAAATACTGATTTGAAGAGCAGAAGAAATCAGGAGAGGGAGATAAAGAACCGATTGTTCATTCTATTTTCTTATATATATATACACACATGTTGTAGTTACAGTGGACAAAATTGAAAATTGTATATCTTATCCAATTTACAGTTGTGTTTTAACCGCATCCACAACCCACCCCCACCAGAAAAAAATTATTAACAGCCACTACTCTTTGTATAGGGCTTGTGTTAGATTTTAAATTTGAAAAGATTGGCAGTGGTTTGTGTTGCCCTTGATGTCTTTGAATGCTATTTGCTGCAGGTATCACGGTGGGATTGAAAAATTGGCTCCGTGTAACTTTTGCCATTGAACCAGCTTCTCTCGAAGATGGTCTTGGGAGGGTAAAATCTTTTTGCGTAAGGCATGCCAAAGAAACAGTAAAGAACCAGAACCAGAACCACAATCAAGAATAACAACCATGGTGATTATCAACATAACGTTGAATCCCATGCTCTACTTTATTACTGAAATAAAGTTTAGTCGCACCAAATTGTTGGAATAATGTTTAGTCGCATTTGGTTGAAGTCCTGTATTCATGTAAGGACATGTTGGTCGACGGGTTCGAAACTTGGAAACAATCTCTCCTACGAAACAAGGGGTAAAGTTGCGTACATTTCCCTTCCTAGACTCGACAATAATGAGAGTCTCGTGCATTGGGTTTCTCATAACTACATGAATAATTGAGGTAGTAATAATCCAGCAATTGATTTTACTACATGTAGCGAGAAGGATCATTAATTTTGACATAGAAGTAAATCCATGAGGTATTGGGGGTGCTCTACCGATTCAATAGCTGGGTGTAGGGTTGTCAAAAAGGAGAACGACGCGATTGAATTGATCAGACCAAATTGAAACCGATCGAACTCTTTATCAATTTGGTATTGATTTTAGTTTTTAGAATTAATAAGAACTGAGACTGGACAAATAATGGAATGGTAAGGGATAAGATCATTCTATTATTTAAGATCCTGATGTATTGAAGAAGTGAAGGTCCTTCCATAGCAAGAATGAAAAGGTGTGGATTAAGAAGATAATCCTACCAAATTCCCCTAGATGGTTAAAGAAAACCAAAGCTTCCACCCTGTAATTTAATGGAATATGTAAATGTAGAGATAAAGGCGGTGATCATCTCACACCAATGCATACTAAAATCAAGGAAGTCAAAGAGAGCCTTCAGAGTTCCCCATTCAACCTTATCGTATGCCTTAGATATATCAAATTTGATAACCATTGAACTTTTTTCTTTTCATGTTATCGAAGATGGTCAAATGTTTCATGCAAGGATTAAAGTATCGGTATCGGTCGTCGTATCGGTCGGTCAAAATTAAGATACATATCGGAGGGTATCGTATTGTATCGGAGATACACTAAGATACGCTAAAGATACACACATAAATGGATAGGAAACATTTTTTTAAACACTTTTGCATAAAGAATTTGTTAAAAAAAGCCATTGATAACATGTATTATGCATAAACACTAAATTGAGGGTATCGTACTAAGAATTTATGGTCAGTAGTTGTTCCATAAATGTAAAATCCTTGTTCCCAACCTTGATTTCCACTTTAGTTAAAGAGAAATATGGCTGACAGCAACTTGGAACAAAAACCCTTCAAAAAATCTTTTTTTTTTTCTGAAAAATTACCCATATTGGCCATTTTATGACCGTAGCACCGATACGTATCGATACTCACCGATACATACCGATATATATCGATACTCACCGATACATGCTGATATATACTAATACGTACCGATCGATACATACCGATACGTACCAATACATACCGAAACGTATATTTTACCTCAATTTTATATTTTTCATGGAGTCATATCAAGGCATGTCATATCGTATCGATGTGTATTAGTGGTGTATTGATGCATATCGGGATGTATTGTAGGATATATATCGATACGAAATGATTTAAAAAATTCAATGTATCGTATCGGTGTGTATCGTATCGACCGATTAAATTTAAGATACGTATCGGAGGATATCGTATCGGTATCGGAGATACTTAAAACCATGGTTTCATGAGAAATGATGATATTCAGTAACTTGACGAATATGAACAAACACAACTTCAAAAGGAGAGATAAATTTATTGAGGGGGGGGGGATGTAACCTAAATAATTTTAGAGTACAAAAGTATAAACATCATTTCTTACAATGTCTCAACATCTTTGTAAGAAGATGGCAGGAATGCCTTGAAAGCACCAGTGCTAAAACCTACTGCCTTGATTTCCTACTCAGATGGAATGACAACTAAACCAGCATTTTCAGGATTAGAGATCACTTTTTTTTTTTCTAAGAATCAGGAAAGAAATTTATTAAGAAAAGGAGAAAGAATTACAATGAAAACTGGTCAAAAAGATAAGAAAATAAACAATTAGATCACACCTCCACCTTCGACATGACCATTAGCAGAGAGGACAAACCAAATGAGAAGCTACATACAAGTATCAAACTAAATGATATTGAGGCTCACTGTGAGCTTCAACTAATATCATAGGCAATAAATCATATTTAAAATTAGCTTGGGGGCTTCTTACAAACCCTGATGCTCCATGGGCATTGATATTGAAATCCAAGTATTTTAGGTCTTGTCACTTGTTGGACCCGGTAGTTTGTTGGAGGGGTGGTTCTTGGGTGTGGAATAGCCTTAATAAGGTGTTACCAATCTTGAGAAGGTAGGTTTGTTAGCATGTCGGGGATGGTTCATAGATCTCTATCTCCGGACTGATCCATGGATTCCATATCTTGACAATTTTCATGTTCTCCAATAATTCATCGTCATACTTCTCTCTCCAAAGTATCCGAGTTAATAATTAATGGCTCTTGGTGTCATAGTCCTATGCACTCTCATTTTCCTTCTAATATGGTTAATTTTTTTTTTTTTTTTGTTAACCAAGGTATTCGGGTAGCTTACGCGCATCTTGATTAATCCTCGGAGAGATTAGTGTAGCAATCCACCGCCATGGTCTTCGTTTAAATCGTAGATGCACATATAGGGAATCGAACTTGTCCACACAATCCCCTGTTTGCCCTAACCATCTGGATAACCTATGGATGGATAATATGGTTAAGGGGAATTTACTATCACTCCCCTACACTTGTCCTATATTAACTAAAACTCACTTACCTTTTACTTTTTTACTGATACTCCACTGCTTTTTGATTTTTACATCTCTTTCTCCCATGTTCTTTTTAAATACCCAGATTACCTTTCCTTTTCACTTGTAACCTATTGCACTTTTTTTAAATTGCGGGGTCTGGAGAGGGTCATAATGTATATAGTCTTACCCTTGCTTCATAGAGAGGCTGTTTTCTGACTCGAGCCCGAATTCATTAGATGGCAATGGAGCAACCTTACCGTTGCATTGGGGTCTTATAATAACCATGCATATACTGATTTATTTATGCACTCATTTGTTTGTTTTCATTTGCATGTGTGAATCCTTGGACGAATCTGTTCAAACTTGTGTCGATCATATTGCAATGGTATTCCAACAGGAATGGGAATGAAAAATTGGCTTCGCATCACTTTTAATGAACCATCTTCTCTTGAGAATGGCCTGGAGAGGGTAAAGTCATTCTGCCACAGGCATGCTCAGCGAGATTAGTGCAATTTCCAATCATGTCTCAAGACTCTCAACCAGTCTCACGGCGGGGGTGAATCATAATCCAGTGCCTATTGACCCATTTTGAAGAATGACCCGCTTCAACATCTTTTGATGATGATCCAAATGGGATTTTTTCTAAGATCTGTGATGGAAGCAAAGGGGTAGGTGGCAACCCACTCTTCAATGAAAGTTTCCTGAGTTTCATTCGCAGTCCAAACGAAATCTCTACGACATAAGAATCCCTCTTGGGATCCTTAGTTCCACTTAAATGTTCATGAATATTTGCAGATTCCCCCCTCCCCCCTCCCCCCCTCCCCGGTGAGATTGGACAGGTGAGGTGAGAAAAGTTCAATTTATCAAAGCTTCAACTGATCAATACTATTATATAAAGACAAACTACTTTTTAACTGTTTAGCATCTCTCTCTCTCTCTCTCTCTCTCTCTCTGTTCTGTCAACATTTCCAAAGTTCAAATGGAATGTGTACATGACCACAGAGTTTGAGCACCATCGCATGAAGGATAACCCACACTATACTATCATGACAGATAATCCAGAATGTTGGAAGAATTTCAATTGAAGCGAATCCATATACCTACTCACAAAATAATAATGAAGAATATAAGACACAAGTGGTCATAAGTTGAGGAATAAATTGGATAACAAATGATGCATTATGGGTTGAAAGTTGAAACTAAGAAGCAAGTTTCCTTTATTTTCTTTTTTCTTTTCCCCCTTATTTTACATAGCAGCAGAAATAGGGAATACACCGAGAAATTGGGAAGAAAAATATATACAAATATACAATATCAACAACTGTACAGTTCAAATTGCACATAGGCAAGCTGATTAGGAAGCAACATTGCGACCACATATACTTGCTCACAAGAACATGTTGCTCAAAGAATGGACTAATCCTTGTAAACATCTCTAAAATGTTAAAGCCAAATGCTAAAACTCTCGGCAAAAGGTTTGAGAGTCAAATCTTTGCACAGCTCAACCAGCAAGTAATCAATCCCATGAAACCTGTCTCCATAGGCTGGGCAATCTCTTTCTCCCTTCTTTCTAGAACTCTTACAAACTCTTCTGTGCTTAATCTCCCATCACGGTTTGTATCAAACATGTGGAAAATTATGCCAACCACATTTTCAGTGAGATCAACGCCGCATACATGGGACGCAGCTCGTCGGAAATGCTTCCTTGTCAACAAACCATTTTTTCCATAACCAGAAATTGCCTGAGACAGTGGCAGCAATTTTTTTCGGAGCTCTGCGAAGTCCTTGAATTCATCCCATGTAATTAAGATGTCTCTAAGACGTGGTTCATTGTTCAGTTCTTCAACCCGATCAAGGAACATTTTTATGTGACTCATGTCAGCTGAAGCAACCATGGACAAAGCAAAGTCCTTAGCTGATATCGTTCCACGTAACTTGTAATCATAATGAGCAAACTCCAACCGCAAGATCTATGAAGTTCAAGAAGATATGATTATAATCTAATAACTGTAAGCATAAAGAATAGGAACATTAAATTCACTGGAAATCAACAGATCAAAATTTTTATTATGATTGATGAAATGCAAACTCAAAAATGAAAGGCCTCTGCAGTTGCATGTTTGAGCTAGTAAAGGATGTCACTGAATGAGGGGTTATACATAATAGCATTTTGAGTACTGGTACATATATAAATAAATATATAGGATCAAACCTTCCACCCATCTCAAGGATAGCCTACACTTCCCCCTCCCAGTCGATCTTGCTCTTTGAAGTGGTTGTCAAATGAGGCTTCACTCCACCCTCGCACTTTCAGTTTATTCTTTCTAACTTTGAGAGTGACATGGATCCCACCAACCAACCAAGCAAATGTCTACGGGTCTAAGTTGAAAAGGTTTCCATTATATAGGTTAACATGGGAACTAGGTCAGTTTACACTTTACACTTTAAGCTTATCCTAGACTCGCTCACCCCTCTCACTACACCTCAACACATATATTAGAGCCTGCATTTATCTTTTTCCCCAGTACCCAAGATCCATTCTTCCTTTTTTTTCTTCTTTTCTTTTGGCAATTGTCCAATCTTTAGTATAAACTTCCTAATAAAATGTGATCCCAATCCCCCTTAGGGATTGCTTTTCCCCACTTACTAACTGCATTTATAATTGTTTTCTTTCCGTCCTCTTTCCATAAGCAAGAAGAGGGGAAGTTTGAGGGAATCATACCTCTGAACGGGATCATCCAGGGTTCATGTAACTGAAACTTTGATTTGGGGAAAGATGCCATGAAACTACTCTAATAAATATTTGATATTGTTTCAGAGTTCCAGAATTAAGAAAATAAAAATAAATCAAAAGTCAAAAGAGAGCATACACTTAAAATGTAAAGGTTTTACTTGAACAAGCAGCATGCATAGAAGATACAATGAAAAATGATTTCATGTAAAAAAATCCATATTAAGAAACTAACAAATAGGATTTCTGCATAACGACCTACAAAATGACAAGTACCCTAGGTGTAGATTAATTCAAGACCCAAGTCAAGAGACGAGGGAAAAAAAAAAAAAGGATGAAAAAGGGAAGACATACCTCATCATGTAAATTTCTCAAAAATTCGACAAATTTTTTATGTTGCAGGGATGCTTTCCCATCCTTGCCAAAGAAGTATTCCAGCAAACCCCCATTTTCTACAGAAGTCCTAACTTTAAGCCCAGTTCGCCGTCCATCCCTATGTTGAGTACCTTGTCTGCTATGGGTCCGCATCAAAGCCATCACTTTCTTAAATTCTTCCCTGTCTATCTCTCTGTAAATGGATGTAAATGATCAACATCACATACAAGGCACGAAAATAAATAATAAGCAGCAAAGTTAACTAAGAAAACCCTTTAACCTGATGATACAATGAACCAATAGTTTACAAGAAGTTATAAAAAATGTTAAATATTTTTCTTAACATCATTTATCAAGTCATAATGTAGTGAAAATAACAATATTTCCAATTAATGCATGAAGAACAAAGTCAAGTTCAACACCACTCCAAGGCAAGCGTTTGCCATAATGTCTTTAAGATTAAGCTTTACTTTCTCGTTCTACCATACCTCAAGACATAGCTTCAAACTCATTTCAAAGAAAGCCATATTACCATACAGATGCTGCTAACCACTATTGCAAAATTAGTTGATATAATATTGTTTCATCTTTTCCTAGTCTGTATGTTGTTTCTATTGATAATTATGTCCTAGTGAGAATTTAATTCCTATTAAATATGGATGGCATGTCCTAAGGCTCTGTTTGGTTCAAGGGAAATTAAAGGGAAGGGTTATGGAAATCTTTAACTTAAAATAGACTTTCATAATCATTAGCCCACATGGCTATGTCCCTAAAATCCAAAACATTCTATAATTTGCTATTAAATTTCCTAATACTTTGCATCCAAAACCCTTGGGTTTGAAAAGTAAAAAACAAATATCTAAAAAGCATCATAACTAGATATGGTAATAAATTCAAGTAGTTTATAGAATCATGCTGAGTAATAAATACAAAATTTTCCTCCTTCAGGTTTGAAAATTTTCACTTTCTTTCCCTTTAGTTTCTCTTGCAACCATACAAAGCCTAAATATTTTATAGTTATTATATGCACGGCATACTTAAGAAAAGAAAAAAAGTGTTTCCTCAGCTTCTCAAAGCTAAAGCCAACAATATGGCCAATGTGTATTTAATATAATGACCTCTTGGATATGAAGACAAGTCATAAATAACATCCCTATCCATTACTAGACACCTTAGTTAAAGGGGAGGTACACACTGCACTGCAGCAGGTGATGAAAAGGAAGCAGGTTCCTAAGATTTTTTTTTTTTTTGGGGGGGGGGGGGGGGGTTTGTGTGGGGGGGTTCTGAAGGATTGGAAGCTCGTTGAGAAAGAATAAGAATACAGCACAAGATACATATACTGGTAGCATCTTTTCCCATAATCACTCACATCTTGATAGTCATTTGGACTATTAACTTGATCCCGTATACCAAAGTGGCAGTTGAATGGATTATTTCCATGAGGGTTATTCATGAAACAGCGATTGAAGGAGATTCATGGAGATTTTTGCATCTCATTAGGCTTTTTAGGCCATGTTTAAAACCTCATTTCTTTGGTGGAAAGACCAACCAATAAGATGGTTGATGAATTGGCTAAACAATGCATGCTAAAGCCAATGACAACTTTCCCAGCAACGAGAAACTACAGCCTCTAAGTATGGATATCCATGGTCATGTCCTTTGTCGGGACAACTTCTTGTGATTTGGTGGGCATTCCTGCATTATTATGGCTTTCTACAATTCCTGGTTTGAGTGCAATCTCTGTTGAGTTGTTGTTAGGTCTTTGCTAGCTTCGGCCTCCTCCCAGTGTGCTGCATCCCTGTTTATTGTCTGTTGTGGTTTCTCTGGGTTCTTCTCCCTTCTCTCTTACAGGTCCATGCCTCCCCCTCTGTAAAGGCAGGGTCTTGTAATTTATTTGTTGTAATAATTGTTCTCTCCCTCCCCCTTCTCTTTCCTTTGGTAATGAATTTTTTATTCATCCAAAAAAAAAAAAAAACTTAAGCCTTGAACTTGTTTTGCGCAATCCCTTCCACTGTCACACTTTAACTGTTTCCTCAGTGGTTTTGATTCTGGTCACACATCTGATGTTCTCAAGGGGCACTCTATTGGAGGAAGGGTACTGAATATATTTGTTCCTTCAATCAATAAAAAGTTAAAGAGAGAACAAGGATAATAAGGTGGATGTGAGAGAGAGAATAGCCAAACAAAGAAGCAAATAGTTGAAAAAAAAAAAAATACAATCTAGATTTTCCCTTCGGCCATAATGCCATTGTACAAAACTAGCAACTAGTATGTCTCAAAGATACATACCCACTATGATCAAGGTCAAACATTTTGAATGCCGCAGAGAAGCTAGATTCTGGGATGCTGAGGAGTGTTACAAAAAAGATATACCTGATAAAAAAAAACAAAATAAACTGGTCGGTTGGAGCCCAATTAAAAGCAAAAAATGGGAAGTAAAAAAAAAAAAAAAAAACTGAAAATATGATTGAATATCTTATTTGAGAAAATATGTTAAAAAGAGAGAGAGAGAGAGAGAGAGAGAGAGAGAGAGAGAGAGAGAGATTATAGATTGGAAACTAACTCTGCAAAAGATATAAGTCCGTCATTATTAGTATCAAAAAGCATAAAAAAGTTCGAAGGATCACATCGCAACTCGCTAGGTCTTCTCTCCCCTCTCAAATACCCTTCTCTAACAAGATTTGATTCAGATGGAGGAAATACAGGAACAAGTGCTCGCATCAAGTCTGCCGGTGTCATAAACAGCTCCCCTCCTGGAGTCCGAAAAGATGCAAAATACTCAAAAACCTGAAGACATCGCACCAGTGATGTATCAATAAGCATAACTTAGTTACAGCCTAGCAAGTCAGTCCATAAAAACATTGTTGCGATGTGGACACTCAATGCAATGTACAGTTTGCAGCTTAAGGCGTCTGATAAATGAAATTCAATCACTAGGCCCAAGGATGATAATCTGTGATTAGTGAAAAATAAGCCCCATAACCAAAAGGGTCAAATAAGAATGGACGGATCATTTCCCAAGGAAACTAGACGCAAAACCAGCTGAAAAACCCTCAAGATATCCTTAATGTTCAAACAATGGTAGCGATTTTTTTTTTCGAGGATGAAGAGAAAAGGAGAAAGAATGAAGACAAGTATAACTGAGTACACAGGCATTTTTCCAAATATCGAAGCATAGAAAAGGAGCTCAAAACAACATTGTACTAGATATGGACAGATAACAGTACAATAAAAACACGTACATGCTGTGCCAGCATATTTATCAAGAGTCAGATATCCAGAAAGGTGGGATGGTGACTCTAGGAATCTTGTTCAAAAGGACCTCAAGTGGAAAGTCCTAGCACACAAAAGGTGTAACAATAAATTATTAGATTCCTATTCAAATCACATAAAGTGCCTTTAAAGCTTCAAATCTTCAAGCGGATGCAGCTGAAAACAGAAAACAAGTATGACAGAACTATAAATATCAAAATAAGGGAAGAAAATGTGGATGACAACATACATAAAGACATCAAGTTACCGAAGTTGTTCAGCAGAAAGGAGGCATTGTACTATTGTTGCATGACTGTACTAATAAAGCAAAAGTTGTTTGATTTGAATACCTTTTCAGGAGGACTTCGCATCCTAATGCGCTTTTCATAGTTAAAGAAAACCTTCCTCCTAAATGCATCTGTGGAGACAAAAAAGCCGGAAATAATTGAGTTGTGCATTGTATCATGGTTGAACCCAACAAAAAGGAAATAAAGGCCAACAAGACACAAGGAATAGCAGAAGAAAGAAAGATGAGATATATAAGCTGGTATAACATAAATTTCAATATAGATGTTGCATTGATAAATGAAAAGTTTGTCAAACAATGAAAACTTATTATATTGTATCAATCAGCCAGAAAATAACCACATATCAGTTGAATTTCAAGATACTAATGTTCTGAACACTAGTTATTAAATACCACCTAGGTTGTTAAGTAAAATAATTGACTAGAAAGAAGATAAATAAGAAATTATTTTGCTTTAATAAAGTAATTATGGTGTGGAGGATAGTACCAGGTACTTGACTCCTTTCAATACAAGTTAATGCAAATAATAAAACATTGCGGTATAGAAAAATGGTGAATGGACACGGCATAGTAAAAAAAAATTCTTTATCAATACACCTTGAAGGAACATCAGAAGATTTATTGGTTTTTAAAGCCAAAAATAGGATCAAAGGATGGAATTCTAAGATGTATGCAAAAAAAGGCAGCCCACCATCTTGCACACTGCACAGAAAAGGATTTGGCTCCCAATTAATCCATTATAACCAAACCGGAAGCCCAAGGAAACCTTCAGTCCTTTCTCATTAAGAAAAATTATTTTGGATAATGGCACTCTTGAAACCCCACCGAGATAATCATCTCAACATCTTTAGATTGAATTATAACAAAGGGGCACCCAGTGCTCGAGGCTTCTATACAGGAGAGATTTTCCAAATGCCCCCTCCCAAGAACTAGTACATTCAAGGATGAAGAGGCTTTTTGCAATTTTTTGTGAAGCATTGACTTTTCAAGAGGAAAAGCATCCAAGTTGACGCAACAGATCCAGGAAAATACATAATAGACAATGGCAGCAAGCATGCAGTTGATAACACATTATATATATATATATATATATATAATAGAGAGAGAGAGAGAGAGAGAGAGAGAGAGAGAGAGAGAGAGAATTAGTGATGCAACGATTTAAAGGCAATTCGAAACAATACAAACTTTAATAACCTGTCCTCCGAGGTACATTGTTTCTCATAATTTTCCTCTGAAGATTATGTTTGCAGCAACAAAATCACAGAAGTATCCTTTCGAAGAATAAAACTTTTATATTAATCAACATGAACTCAGAATCATGCAGAACATCATATGGAAATACTGAGACTCAAGTAAGAAACAATGCAATGTCAATGACAAATATTTCAAGCAATTGAATATAAAGGGAGCTGAGTACAAAAATGAAGCAAATAAATCATATTATATCATATAAATGAAGAATATGAAGTCCACGTATATGTATCATCTGAAAATCCAAAACAAAGCAATGTTGAAGTTGTAAAAACCCACCATGTCAAAATATAATCACAATGTCTAAGGTGGCATAAATGTCGATTCGTTGATGAACAGGTTAGGCAATCAAAATATAAAACCGAAAGGCTTCATTGGACTTAAAACAAAATCGAAAATTCTCCATTTTCTTTTAAACAGAGTATGACACAGATAATCAATTAGGATTTGAAACATACATCAATGTCAGCTTTTAATGAAATGATTGGGAGGGAAAAGTAAATACCTCCGAAGAGGTACGGAGATTTATTTCTTTCAACCGCATCTTGAATGGTCGAATGCAGTTGCGAATCCTCCTTCGCTGTTGCAGTCGACCAATCAGCATAAATCGTAGAAAGAGAAGAATGCCAACACAAGAACCCAAATCCCAAACCGACGGCAATCCCTGAAAGGAATTTCGGGGAGGAACCAAAACCAGAGTGTTCCCACTTTTCTCCGTCAATGTTGGGCGCATCAAACAAGCTTGATTGAGAAGAAGAAGAAGACGAAGAACACAAGCCTCCTCCTGCTTGATTGACAAATGATCGAAAGTTCAGCCGATAGATTCCTGGGAGTCGGCAGATGGAAGGTGCATATCTCTTGAGAGAAGCAGCGGAATACATAGTATGGACACGTCCTGGAAGTTGCAGAGAAGAGAAGGGAAGAGAGAAGGAAGAAGTGCTGAATTGGTGGAGAGTCGTCCGGACGAGTTTTGAGCGAGAAAGGTGAAGGGGTTTGCATTTGAGGGTTTATATAGAGTTTGGATTCGGGAATGGCGGAAGGAAAAGGGGTTTGTAAGTTTTTTTTTTTAGTCAGTTTTGTTAGTTTCTTTTGTTTCGCTAACGGTTTTTAGTGATCAGTGGTCGCGCACTGTTTTCGGTTCCTCCATTCTAAACTAATTTCTGTGGGCCACAAAGTGAGGGAGAATGAGAATGGCCCCTCGGCTTATGTTGGGTCACCCAACTACTGACTCCGGTCTGTCCCCCCTGGAGCCACAGGAGCCAACCATCCACTTGCACAGGGTTATGTGGGTCCCACCTGAATAGGAGAATCCCAAATTTTTATTTTTTTGGGTAGGAGAGAATCCCAAATTAGAAGATGATTAGGTGGTTATCAATTGATATTTTGCTGTTTACTTTGGGTAATTATTAAAGCTTGTACGTAAGGTGACAGATAAGAGTGGTTATTCTTTGATGTGAGTGTGGCAGTGTGGCAAGCATCAGATGATTGAGAGCATTTGGGCACGTGCCCTAAGGT
This sequence comes from Macadamia integrifolia, assembly GCF_013358625.1. Taxonomy (NCBI): domain Eukaryota; kingdom Viridiplantae; phylum Streptophyta; class Magnoliopsida; order Proteales; family Proteaceae; genus Macadamia; species Macadamia integrifolia. Next base: position 8,661,258 of record NC_056563.1, on the reverse strand, counting down.
CGTCTTGGCCATCCAATACTCATTGCACTGTCACACTTACTGCAGAGGATGTTTTCACGATAGATACACACATCCTTTTGGTTAGGAAAATTATTTTTTTAGGAAAATAAATGTTCACGTGGCTTCATTTGAAATCCAAAAAAAAATTTTGCACCCCCTATCGGGTTTAGCCCAACCTAACCCGACCCTGATGGACCTTGATTGGGCAGGGATGGAATGAGTTGGCCCTGATTGAACCTGCCAACTTTGCATTTCATTTGTTTCTATATGCACTAAGAAAATTGAAACATGAATCACCAATCATTTTAAAAGAAAATCTGATATAAATAAAGAAAACATAACCATAATATATCAATAACATGTAAATACTAATGTTTCCCCCCATTTTCACACTGCACACTAAGTTACTATCAGCTGAAGTATGAATTGTTTTTAGTTACTGATTTCAGGAGAGTAATTCTCTGGCCCAAAGGTAATGGAAAAGAGGAATCAAAGTTCAGGTCGGGAGGCTAGCTAGTAGCTAATGGTTAAAATGTTCAGATCCCTTCAAAGCGAGAAAGTCGCCTGGGTTGCTAATGGTTAAAATATTGAACAATGAGAGAGAGAGAGAGAGAGAGAGAGAGAGAGAGAGAGAGAGCCTATGTTGAAGTTGGTTGTTTGAACTTTAAAGCAATGTAGAGGCCAAACACAAAGAATTACAAAGATCTTGATGCAAAGGCCAAAGGCACGGTGTGATGCAGGGCCTTAGCGAGAAGAGTACTTTTACAGTAATTCCATCAGTCACTTTGAGTGTTTACAAAAAAAAAAAAAGTCATTTTGAATATCATTTATTATTATTATTATTATTATTATTATTATTAAATACTTGTTATATATGCCTATAGGGTAGGGTAGGGTTGGATTGGCCCAAGATCTCAATTTAGGCCCGGCTCAACTCGGTCTTGGGCCTAATTCTCAATCCTTATCCACCGTACGGGCTGAAATCTCAGCCCAAGCCCTGTTCGGGATTAAGGAGGGCTAGGGCAGATTTGGATTGATCGGACTTTTTTGAGACCCTTACCTCCGAGCGATCAAGAAGTATTCTTTTCTCTATACATTTTGGGAAAAAAAGACACCTGATCCCAAAATACCAAAACACCATACTTTTTTTCGTCTTCTTTTGTCCTGAATAGTAGTGGTGGAACAGTGGAACGCGTGTCTGCTATTAATCATATGTATAATATAATCTGATTCAAAATAGGAACTTTCTCATGATCTCATATCTTTCTACTTTGCAATTTAGGATTTTTTCAATACTGTTTGCTATTTTTTTCCTCTTTTATTTAGCCAACATATTTCAGCATATGTATTATTTATTTTCAAGCTTTGATTTTTGTCATTGATCTCTCTTATAAAACTTTCATAATATTTCATGGATGATTTTCATTATGTTTATCAGATTATGGTTATTGAGTTTTCTCTAATATCCAGATGATTTTTCGAGAAATAACTTCTTTTCATGAATGATAAAAAAATGCTGAGAAATATTTATATTTTACTTAGATGCCCTGACTGTTATTAGGGGTTATTTAGGGACTAAACCAACCCTCTTATGGATTAGATATAGGTAATTTTTCAGTTGTGGGTTCACCTATTTGTAACCAAGACACTTTGTAACCATATATATATATATATATATATATATATTAATTCTTAAAAGACGAATTGTCAAATATTTAGGACCCGTTCAATTTTGTTTCTCCTGTTTCTGTGTCTAGAAACTAGAGCAGAAATGGTTTTAGTCGTTTCTGTGCTAAGAAACGATATTTGGAAATGCAAAAAGGTGTTTGATTTTTCTGTTTCGTTTTCAACAGTGTAGTTGAGTTCAAGACATAAGTGAAGGCACAACGTTGTAAGAATGCAACTCACGAGTGAAGGCATGACGTTGGAGTTACATTTATGCTTCATGAAGATGAGCTTTAGAAGGATGAAGGCAATTCGAAACTGTGAGCTTCGCACAACCAGGTTGGAATCACCGCATTTGGATACCAAGAAGTTTCAACAATGAGTTGGGGGTTTTGATAGGTCGAGTGAAGTATTGGATTTTTCACAATTTTTGTTGCTCCCACATTTTTTTAGAAATAGAAAAACAAGTATAAGTTATTTCTCCATTCCTATTTCTAGACACAGAAATAGACATAAATTTCTATTTCTGTTTCCAAAAACAAGTAAAACGAAACAGAAAAATCAAACGGTTTTTGGGGTGTTTTTTTCTGTTTCTGATCACAGAAAAACGGAAAAACCGTTTTAATAAACAAAATCAAACGGGCCCATAATGTCCAAAGTTGTACATTCGCAAGGACCCCTCATCTTTCCTAAAATTATGCTAAAAACTGGTGGTGGTAGCCTTTATAGAGGTAATTTGGTGAATTCCTACCTAATGGAGCCATTTTCCTTTATGGAGGTAATTTGGTGAATTCCCCCGAAGGGAATTATTAACTTCTGAAAAATTATGTTGTCTTAGCCAAAGGTTTCAAAAATCAGAATTGGATTGATCAAATTGGCTGATTTGGATTGAAATCGATCATGATCGATCCCAATTTCGGACGTTTCAAAGCAGCCGAAATGTGGACCCATTTAGTCTGGTTACCAATATTTCTGTGTGTTTATCTATTGGATTTAATTGGTACCAGATATGATTATTCTAAATTGGATATTCCAAGGTTTAATTGATAATCCTTCCATATCCTGTAAGACAAAATTATGTATAAAATGTGAGGATTGTCTACTATGCTTGATTTGAAGAAGTTGTAAAACATTAGATCATGGCGCTGGGTTTTTGGATTGGACAACTAGAACAAATTCCTTGTCTTCAAACTTATATTTGTCATATGGGAGGTTGGTAATAGCATGATTTTATGACTACGTAAACCTTAATATATCCTTCTCACACAATAACTTTCATTAAAAAACAGAATTTTTACATCCCAAGTTTTAAGATCTTCATTTGCAGAGTTACAAATACGGGAATCTCGACTAAAGACAGATTAGATAAATGGGTAGATATTGATCCACTTTGTGTGTTTTACCACAATCAGCAGGAATATGTGTGGTATGTATTATTTGAGTGTGAATTTTTGAGAAGAATTTGGGCAGCCAACCCGCTTGGTCTTAAACCTGAGCTTTTTCCTTATTCTTTCTTTAACAAATTTTTAATGTATTGTTTTCACCCATTTGATATTCCTAAGAATAAATTACAACATTTATTTTCTCTGTTGCTTGTCATTTGCTATTTCATTTTGAAACATAGGAACCAAGTGGTATTTGGATCACAAAACCAAAACTCTCTGCTCATACTGAAACAAGTTGTATTCTGGATATCTAATGGTTTACAAACCGACCCTTATACTGCAAAAAAAATATATTCCCACACCACAAGGAACTTTAATTTTAATAGTCACCAGTTTCACCATCAAGGAGGAAAAGTTTTATAGAAGGGTTTTCTCCTTTATTCTAAACAATTAATGTATCCTATCTCACGCGAATTATTTGTTGATAGGAAAAAGTGGTGAGGTGGCCTGGAGGGGACTTCTAGAAGGGATAAAGGCAACAAGAGATGAAGGATGGAAGGTGGACACGGTTTAGAGCGACATAGAGGATTTTCTTGGTTTTTTTGGCAATACTAATCACAAACAATTAACTTTTTGGTTTTGGGTTTCTATACCATTCCAATTAGAAAATGGAGTTTTTTTCAAATCACCCAAACTTTTGTATAAAGACTGACAACTACTATCTTATTCATAGGCTGAAGGAGATGGCAAAAGACACTATTGCTAGGAAATGTTTGATTAACCCTTATGCTACAATGTAGAAACAATAATATTTCGGTTATGGTTTTAATTTAATTTTTTTTGAATAAAAAAGAATGGAAAAGGCTAGGTATGCTATCAGTATACTTAAGGTCTGTGTCTATTTGTCTCTTCTTTTTCTTGAAAAGGTCCACTATGGCCATCACATCCTTTAAAGCCCTTCCATTGGTTGAGCCGCTAATTCCATGAAAACCAACATATCTAACCTCCTCTCTAATAAGTGGGCCTATTGGGCCCCTTGTGTGGGTCATTGTCTGCCCTCATTGGATCTTGTACTTCTGTATGGCTACAGTGGCCCTTGTACCTTGCACAAAAAGAAAAATAAATAAATTAATTAAACGAAGGAGACCCATGAGCTTTGTTAAGTATTGCTACAGTAACACATGCAAACATGTTAAACCGATCGGGCAGGGCCACATCTATGGCTGGCTCCATTGTGGGCCTAGGCCTCCTTCAAACTTAACCATATTTTGACTGTGGACCATTGGGTTGTTCCACGCCCGTACATTTTCCTAACCAAGTAATGAGTAACCAACACTGTGCTTTGGAAGTTGGCCTAAGAGACATTTTTCGTGGGCCTTCGTTCCCTATTAAAGTCCATAAAATCAGTTGGTCGCAACCATTCCATTAGGGTAGTTGGGCCCAAGCAGATAATGGATCCAATTCCTCTAAGCTCTCAAGTGACCGACATGTCAATGGGCCCTATCAGCCCAATACCACCTCAATTATTTATTATTATTATTATTATTATTAATTTTTTTTTTGTCCTCTCTATGTTTGGCTTTCATCACTTGCGCATGCAAAACTAACACAAATACATCAAATCATCATTTCTAATTAGGGTTTTGTGCTTAATTTATATGTGGAATACGTCAAAACTATCTACCATTTGATTAAATAAGACAAGTCGGATGAGGAGACCAAGAGTCAAGGTAGAACTTGTACAAGATGAACTGCCCTCCAAAAACCAGTAGCGAGGAAGCTGTAAGTGGAGTGCATAAGCACCACGCAAGCCATGAGTGAAGCATGCAACTAGCACTGGTAGAGCAGGGAGGTACTTGCCACAACTAAAAGAGAAAAGTTTATAATCTTCTATAATTACCAACTAATGACAGTTGAAATTATATGCTACTATGTTCGTAGCATATGCATGTTTCGAGGCCAATTAGTGGGTGAGCCTGTGGCACAATGGTGAAGTAGTACTATTACAACATATTAGTCACAAGCTCGAAACTTGGAAACCGCCTCTCCTACAAAAGGATAAAACTGCTTACATTTGCCCCTCCCAAACCCTGCAGTAGTGGAAGTGAGGGGGGATTGGGTTACTCTTTTTTTTATCGAAAACAGCAGATGGTTACTTGAACATTGAATATAAGTGCAAATAAGATGCTTAGTCAAGAATGATTAAGTGAAATTATAAGGAAGAAGATGCATATAAATCTCTATAACCCTTGGATCCAAAACAAAAAGAAAAGGGAGATTCATGCCCATGACAGTATCATTATGGTGTATTCATCAGTTAATAAACGAACAAAAAATGAGTGCTGATGGCCAAATCCCATTACAAAATCAAGCACAGCCACAAATGGATCTTTCTCTTACAAGTCTCATTAAAATGGAGTTTTGACTTTTTTTCACGGAAAGGAGATTCATAACTGTAGCAGACAAACCCTTTTATACAATCACAAATTGGTTAAGATTCCACAATCAAAATGTTACCCATTAGGGTAAAAGGTATAGACCTGCTTCTAAAAGTCACCAACAGAGCTTTTTACTTGAATCTAGGGTCACCTTGGAAAAAGATGTTGCTTTAGGTTAACCTAACTCAATAAATAAGCATTCAGTGCACAATAAAGTTTGAAAATCATGGATCTTGTATATGTCCAAATCTCACCAAAAAATAAAATAAAATAAATAAAATAAAATAATAATAATAATAATAATAATAATAATAATAATAATAATAATAATAATAATAATAATAGGAGGGTAAGAGAACGCTACCTCCTGACACAAGTACACGCCAGCGGCAGCAGCCAATGGGAGGTTGTGCTTGAGCATCTTCAGCATGAGGCACGAAGTCTTTTCACACCCCGCTGTGTCTTGGCACAGGTACACGTAAGGAGTTAGCGCTCTTTCTTCCTAATAATAATAGGAAGAAAGAATGCTACCCGATGATGATGATGATGATGATGATGACAATGATTACAACGATGATGAAGGAAAAAGAATGCTACCCGATAGTGTTGCGTACACCTAGACGAATTGGAAAGTGGAACCACACTGTGAAAAGATGCTCATGCCCCCACTCCACTTCCAGGCATATGCAACACTATCAAGTAGCGTTAATAATAATAATAATAATAATAATAATAATAATAATAATAAATAAATAAATAAATAATAAAACTACACACTTGCGTGTGTCTACACCTAGACAGGCAGACGTAAAAAGACTATGCTACCCCTTACACTATGTGTTGAAGATGCTTCCACACGACCTCCCATTGATCTCCTTGTTGGTGCAACATTCTCTTGCCCTACCAATAAATTATTCTCAACTGTAGGAGGAGAGGTGACACTCCTTTTCCCATGCCGTGATTGATGCCAATTCTCCTAATCAAAACAAAACCCTAGGGCCCACCCATAAGAGGGTTTGATCACATGTGACCAGTTTTTGGAATTTAGAGGGAATAACAGCTGAGGGTCCCAAGAACCAATTTGTCACTCTCAGCTAGCTCTCACTCTCAACAACCTAGCAATTTAAGTGAACAACTAGTCCATTCCCTTTCATGATTCTATACACCATACCTTATCTCCTGCTATATATATATATCCAAGGTAAACAGACACCTATCTTCACAAAGCCATGGACTGGGTCTCCTGGTTATCCAAAACTGAGCTCCACCCCTCCCTTGTGCACAAATACAGCCTTGCCTTTGCACACAATGAGCTTGAGGAGGAAGATATAGCTTACTTTGACCATGAATTCCTCCAGAGTATAGGCATAACCATAGCCAAGCACAGGTTAGAGATACTCAAGCTTGCTAAGAAGGAGAAAGTTGGAAAGCCACCTCCTGTTTCCAGGGTTATAGCTGCAATCAAGAAAACCAAGAGATGTCTCTCCAATTATATCCACACATTGGTTCATGGTGATGAGTCTGCTCTCATTGTTTTCCAGAAGGCTAATAATAGTAAGCGTTGGAGGGAAGCCATGTTGAAGAGGAATAAGAGGTTGATGATGCTCAAACAAGGGAGGTCATTGATGGTCTCAAATGGAAGTCCAAAAGTTGCAGGACCTCCCAATGGCTGTGGGGGAAGTCCAGTGGCTTCCCAACTCCACAACAACAACGAAAAAGTCGCCGACGACGGTGATGCATATTGGTCTACTGCTGTTGAAGAGTTCAAGTGGGATTCTATGTTTCAGGATTTGAAACCAACATGAAGGAAGTTCTTTTTCAATTTTTTTTTTTCCCAATTGGTGAGACATTTTTTCCTTTCTTTCTTCTGTTATGTTGTGTTTTGGAAAAGAAACCATTGAGAGCTAGTTAGTTTGTGTGTATGTACAATCATGTTATCCAATACAAGGTTTTAAATCTTCTTATAAGCGACAGAGCTAAAGCCTAATGGTTTCTTTTGGGTAAGAAATTTCAGTTAAATCTGTTTGGTTTTGAATAACAAAAGATTCAAGCATATGAGTAATTCAGTGACCTTATCTATATATTAACTGGTAACTGTTTCTCATTCAAATAAATTTAAAGCAATAGAACCTCAACCTACTCCTCTCCCAAGAAACCACAGTGCAGAATGCTTAATTGTGGAGAGGTTCAAACCAGTATGTCAGACATTTTGGCCTACTGAGTACTGACAACCTCTAGGAACCTTCTTTTTTTTTTATTCTTTCAAGAACTTCATATTTAATTACAAGATCCCTTTCTCTATTTGTTCCAATAATTAGCCAGGGATGGATCTCAATGTTTACAAGTTTCCATCAACTTTCCACAATTTTTTGCATAGTTTACCAGACCATGAACCAGCTTCAGTGCTTGTGAATGCAGATATAAGGTAACAAATTACGCCCCCCCCCCCTTTTGAACCCGCTTCAGTGGTTGTGAACGCAGATAAAAGGAATCAAATTAGCCCCTAGCTAAGTTCGTGAAGGATGAACCACTCCTGAAAAAAAATATAGTGATTCTCTCCCAATTGATTGGATCATAGGTGCGAAGAAGATTCACTTCATGGAAGAGGTCTCTGGTTCAAGAACAGGATGGCCCAGCTGCATCAGGTAAAAAAAATAGAAGATCCGACTGATATAGCTCAGTTGGTAGAGTGTCACTTTTGCCATTGGGTTGTTGCGATTACGGATTGGATGTCTAATTGTCCATGAGGCAATGATAGTATCTTGTCACCAGAGGCTCACTTTTCCAAGTAATGGGAAAGAAGACCAAAGCATTCTACTCAGATCCTACTGAAACAAAAATGAGCTGTCAAGAACATAGACGAGGTAAGGTGGGAAATTAGTCAGATCTAGTATAGATCGTACATGGACAGTAGTTGAAGTCGACGGCTCTCCTAAGGTTCCCTCATCTGGGATCCATGAATAAGAGAATCAAGTTGGCCCTTACAAAAAACTTGAAGAAATATCTCCCTTCAACCCTAAGCATACTGTAACAATAGTAAAATCCATGGATTGACCCCATTGTCTCCACCCAGAGGTCACGGGGGTTTTATTTATTTATTTATTTATTTTTTTTTTTTGGGGGGTGGGGTTGGAAGGATTAAAGTACGTTGTACAATATAGACACATGAAAACAGAGTGGTTAGGTGAATCTAATCAATCTCTTGTATTATTATTATTTTTTTTATTTGGGGAGGAGGGAGGGGGCCAACATAATCCAACAAATGTCTCAACCACCAATTATAATGGCATTACAGTTGTGGCTTATAAATCCAGTGGTACAAAAAGAGACAAGTTAGCAGGAATACATAAATCTCATTATTCAATTCCCAGGCAATAGGGGATAAATAATCAATAGTATGTAATGAACTTCCATCATCAATATCTTCAACTACATTAAAGAAGAAAAAAAAATGATTTGCAGTTCATACAGAGATCTTATAACACATCGCTCCCTCAAGTCTGTAAGACTGGGTACCAACCACCCTTATCTTTGTAATACTAGATTGAATGTATCACCCTAGATGCAACACCAACTGTTTACAATAAAGATAGCTTAAAAAAGGCTTTAAACAAGCATTGGCACTCCAATGCCAGTAATATATTTTCTTGACTAGCATGAAGATACATCAAATCACAACAATGGAGGAAGGAAGCTTTCCATGAGCATCCTACACAATACCCCCAATACTGCAAGATCTCTAGGGAGAGATGGAGCCCAAAATTCTCTTATGTTCAGGGTACAAGCACAGATTTGGATGACAGCTGAAGCAGCAAAGTTAAAATGTGCTCCCATAGAAGCATTTTACTAACTTATTCATATTCAGGTCCCAAAAAACATTGAACTCCCTATCAGTGATGCGAATTTGGGTGACGGAAGGAACCGCCAGCATATAGCATTTGGTAAACAGGTCTGATTCTAAAACTAAGGATTAGGCACAACAAAGAGCCCAGACCACAGACACCAGCTAGGACCAAGAATGTAAGCCTAAAGCAATTAGGACCCAAGCAGGAAGCACTATTCTCGAGCAAACCCAATGCATGCTGTTTTTCTGCCTCTTTATCGTATACATAACCAGCAAGAAGACCTGAGAATAGGAGTGCACCAAGAGGATTACCGATCCCCATGAAATTGTAAATTATACCGAAGTGCTTCAAACCAAAAAGCTCAGAAGCAGTTGGGATCATGATAGAGAAATGAGCCCCATAGCAGATCCCAAGTAAAGCAATTGCCGCATAAAGGGTACCACTGAGAGCAGAAGCAAACAAAAGGTACACAACGATCATGATTACTTGTGTGCATGCCAACCAAGTTGTCCGAGGGATTGTTTTCGATCTGTAAGCAAAAGAATCTCATACATCAGAACAAACCCATACGGGATTACAAGGAAATATGAAAGATGATGGTAATATATTCTATATGCAGCCTCACTGCTACACACCAGCAGTGTATGGTTTCACCAACACAGCAAGTCCAGTGAAGTTCACCTCACTGACAGGGTCATAGCAGGGATATCAAAACCATCAGAGCATCATAATCATCCAAATCAATTGATTTCTGTTGGACAATGCTTCTAGTAGGAAGATTCTCCAATCAAGCCAGATTTTAGAAATATGGTCTCAGGTTGATGAGCATATGAATTTCATTAGCTTGTATAGAATATAATAATATATGGCCATGGGCACAAAAAGGACATCCTACTAATTGTCTAATCACTTTCTCCTAGACATGGCTAATTGATCAAAATCGGCATTTTTCAATCACGGTGATTTTAATGCTATGATCCAATACTTAGTGCATAATTTACTTTCATGCTATTTACTCAAAAACAAGAAAATAATTCCCAACAAATAGCATAGCAAGGAAAATATAATACTGACCTGACAAAGTGCTCAGAAACAGCACCTCCACCAAGACGGCCAATAAAATTGCAAAAACTGAAGAGAGACAGTAAGATTGTAGTATCATTCACCCCTTGTGCAATCCCAATCTGTGCCAGATTATTGAGAACAGTTATGCCTGATCCAACACCAATAAAGTAAACGAAGAACAGGAGCCAGAAATCAGCTTTCACAATAGCTTCAGTGAACTTGAAATCATCCCCTCTCCTTGGCCGCCTCTTCCTCTTCACTGCTCCCTCCCCTTCAGCCAGAAGAAGATCAATGTCTGAAGCATCATCACTCTCATCTAAACTTCCAAGCTGTGTCGCCGATACTGATGGACTCAACAATGGCTCTGTTTTGTCTGATTTGCCTTCACCTACAATCAGATGACCTGAAGAACCAACTGGCAGCCCAAGTGTACCCGATTTCCTAGAATTAGCTGGGTATAATGTCATCTTTACTGGGATTGCAAATGGAGCCATGAGAAGGAGAACCATGATAGCAACAAATGTGTAGGAAATGGGAGCACTCAGATTGAGCACATCAGTCAATACAGTGGTTGTGAGAAGATATATGCCAAGAGCAACACTGGCAGCTTGGACAAAAAGAAAATGGCCATGTTCTGCAGAGTCATCTCCAGATGCTGGTGTACAAGGCCTAACAAAATACATCACTGCAAGACATAAAAGAGGAACACCAAGTGCGAGGAGCAGCAAGAGCTGCGAAGAAGAGTTTTGCAGCATTGCACCATATATCTCCGTGTATACTGCAGCAGCTATTCCCCCATAGCCTTTGAGAATACCAGCAACAGTGCCCCTGCTGAAAGGGAAGTTCCGCATGTTAGTTACAAGCACAGCTGTGCTGAACCAGGCACTGCTATTAGTGGCGATACAAAGAGCAAGCCATAACTGCCATAATGTAAACACCGGTGTAAGACACACACACATAAAAATGAATCCAAAACCAAAATATGCAATGAAAGTAAGATATTAGGCAGCATAAGTGGCAATAGAGAAAATCCATTAAGACTGAAAAAAACAAATTACTTGGGGAAAATATGATAATCTGAGTGCTAAATTTCAAGTCTTGAAAGACCAAATGTCAGAAAAAATAAGACGTGAGGCATGAAAAAGTAGGACTAAATGGGCATGCTATTGCTAATTATGATGGCTTTCTGAGTATTTGTGTTTGCTAGTTAGCATGGCATTTTACTTTATTGGTTCTCACCTAAGTGACCACATCAAGCAGGTGCAGGAATGGATGCAGGACAGAACTGAGGGAGCATAAATTTCAAAAAAGCCCAAAGTTTTGGAGTTGCAGCATGTCTTAGTTCCACAAACCACCAAACAGCAGTTCCAGTCTTTGCAAAGATTTAAGCGGAACTGGTCCAGAAATTTTGGAGCACCAATCCCAAATTTAGGCCTCTATGTTTTAATTGTTGGAAGGACATATCCTTTCCCGTAATGATTGTTGTATTAGTTCCTTTTCCTATCTTCTTTCTCCTTTAATTACAAGCATACTACATACTACTAGTCTTTCCTTTATCTGTCTCTTGGATAAATTCTTTTTTACCTTCTAAATAAATAATAGTAGCGTATTAAACAAAACAAATTATTTGTATTTCCATCCTTTCCATCCAAATTAATTATCATTAATGATAATGGTAATGATCTCCTTACTTTTTATAATGATAATGATCTCCTTACTTTGTATTTTAAAAAACTATAATCACTGTACATTTTTGGAGCTTTCAAAAATTGGAGCTCCCTTGCTCCTGTTCCCACAATCACTCCAAGATCTGGCCACTTAGAAGCATTTGTATGTGGGTGTGTTGTTGTTACTGTTGTAGAAAGTATAAGATTTTATAGATAGAAATTATATAATTTGCAGGAATTATGGGGTCAGCATATCTCTCTCTTAGCTTTATGTTTCTATAAAAGAAAAAGAGAAGGCATGAGCATGGGTGTGTGTGATCTCTTTTTTGTCTCTAGATTTTCTTTGAGTGAAGGTGGAGAGAAGAAAATAAAGAAAAACTTGGGCTCTTTTGGGTGCGCTCTCTTGCGTTCCTCATATTGAGTTGGAGCATAATGGCATTCTCTGTCCAAAGAAGAAGGAAAGGTGCTATAGTTTTTCTAGTATTTGTCAAGTCAGGTTTTGAGGTGGGAAAGGGTTTGTTTTTCCCAACAAGTGGTATAAAAGCGAGGTTCTTGAAATTGTGTGTAAATAATTGAAGGAAAACACTACAACATGGATGATTAGTTTGAGTGGGAGCAACTGAATTATTTGGAAAGAGAAGATGGAACTCTGGAAGACTTGCTATATTGCAAGGATCTGTACGCACTCGTAGAGGGTGATACAGTGAAACCAGAAAAAATATCTGATGTTGAATGGAAGACCTTTGATCAAAAAGCCATTCGATTTTATCCAACAATTACTGGATGATTTGGAAAGCGAAGATGGAAGACTTGCTATATTGCAAGGACATATATGCTACGCACCCGTAGAGAGTGATACGTTGAAACCTGAAAAAAAATAAAAATAAAAAAAATAAATAAACAAAAAATAAAAAAAGGAGTCTAATACTAAATTGAAGACCTTGGATTGAAAAGCCATTGGATTTTCCATTGGATTTTATCCAACAATTTTTGGATGACACCATTTTCCATCACGTATCCACAAAGACATTGGGACATTCAGTGTTGAGGAAACTAGAAGAACTGAATGAAAGGAAGACTATCAGTAATAAAGCTTTCTTAATCAGAAAGTTTGTGAACCTAAAATATAGAGAGGGAAGCTTGGTTGCAGAACATTTAAAGTAGGCACAAAGTATTGTGAATCAATACTCCTGCATGTAAATGGTGCTTGACAATGAATTACTCACAAGCCCTGCTAACTTCTTAACTTGTTACGACTAGGAGACGCTACATTCTGCACCAGATGGGGTTTTCCAATTGAGTCAAATGACGTTAAGTCTGTTGAATGAAGAGACAAGAATGAAATCCATAGACTCACCTCAATAAGAAGAACTTGTCACAGAAAATTGGAGAAATAAAAACAAGTTAAGGAAAGAGATTACATACCACCACTACACAATGGCTTGCATATGAAAAGGAGTGCAAAAAGCTCAAAAGAGATCCAAATAAAGAGGAAGGAAGATAAATGAAAAAGACATTGTTGTCATCTACTAAGAGGAGATATCATTATCTTTTCAAATAATTGAAAATCCTAACACACCTCCTCAACGAATTGTTTATACTAATGACCTCATTGATCTTGTTCATATCCTCCTCCCATGACACATAATGATGGAGGCAGATGCAGATGGTGATGATGGCCGATGATGCTCAATTGGTATAAGTGACGTGAACAGGAGCGCAACCTCTCAAGAGCCACCAGTTGAACCTCACTGAGGAAAAGATCTAACAAGGAGCAAAAACCATCTTCTAGGGTTCCTCCACCATATTAGTATGTGCAGGTAAAGCGAAATGCTCTGATCAATGTGAATTGGATCCGTTCCTCATTTGATGAGAAGATTTATCAAGTAGCTACATGATGGAAGTACAAGCTTTGATCAATGTGAACTTGGATCCATTCCACGATCGAAAGTTGTTCATTTAAGGGACTAGCGCTATATAGAAGCAAACAAATAGGGTGCACAAATTGCATAGATAGTGGTGTATACGGAATGATGCATGCACAAATAGTTGTGCACATAAGAGGATACATGCATTGAGAATGCGTAAGGTGAAGAATGAAGCGAGTAAACTATTTGCAAAGAGGCAAAAGAACCACATTGTAGGATTGACAAGATGCAATGGGGACTCCTACAATGTGAGAACTGAGAAGTTTGATGTATGCATGGTGGAAAGCTTGTGTGCAATAATACACAATGTTGACATGATAGGTTCGGGAGATCCCTCCTTATGAATAAGAGGGGAAGTTTGTTAGGATCCTCCTCACGTAATAAGAGGGGGACCCATATAAATTTTCACTCTCACGTCATCTCATTGGCATGTTATTCTAAATATATAGAAGGGGAGATTGAGGTGGTCAGGGCAAACTTTCCTCTCATGTCACTTACCCACACACAACCACCACAAATCGACTTGCATTTGTTTTCACTCATATCTTGTTTCTGTACTTATCTCTTATGTATTCCCTCTTTCTTAGCTTTATGTTTCTATAAAGGGAGAGGAGAAGGGGTGATTAAAAGCATAGAGAAGTTCCCTCTCACCACCTCAATCTCCCCCTTCTACACACACACACACACACACGCACACACACAAATATATAACATGCTAATGAGATAACATGAGAGAATGGAACTCTCCTTGTCGCCGTCATCATAAAATTATATGTGGGTCCCCCTCTATAACGTGAGGAGGATCCTAACAAACTCCCCCTTCGACCCACAAGGAGGGATCTCCCAAACTTATCATGTCAACATTTGTGTATCACTACAACACAAGCTTTCCATCATAACGTACATCAAACTTCTCATATTGTAGGAGTGTCTACAACATCTTGCCAATCCTACAACTTGCTTCATATTGTTTAGGTTCCACGAAAGCAGTTATCACACATTAGATGTGAATAGCACGATGTGAAGACTTATGAGGACTTAGCCACCCTCCTCTTATTAATGGCTAGCTTTTAAGGGTGAATTCTACCCGAGTACCAACACAATTTTCCTGCCATCACACATTATATGGTGACAAGAAACCTTAATCATCCAACAAGACACAAGCTATGTTACTGTGGACTTTCATGCAAATAAAAAAAAAATCTAACGAAATAAAAACTAGCATTTCAGCTTTCTATCCACCATTCACCCCATGACATGGATATGGATAGAGATGTGACCATATCTAGAGTTGCAAATGGTTAACCATGATTTCCAAGATATTTCCCCAAACATGGTTAATGATCCACCTAGAAACACTATTGTCTTCAATCTAACGTAGACCACCATAAGGGTGGTTTTCTTCCTCGTACAAATGCCTGGGGATTTGACCAACTGGAAGAAAGCTCAGCATGGTTCCAAGACACTTCCCAAATTATGGTTAATCATCCACCTAAAAATAATATTGTCTTCAATCTAACATAGATCACTGTAAGGGTGGTTTTCTTCCTCGTACAAATTCCTGTGTATTTGACCAACTGGACGAAAGCTCGGCATGGTTCCACCGCTTGTTTACGGAAATGGAATTCTCGAGATCCAAAAGACAATCTTGCCAAGCATTTGGTAATTTTTGCACTTGACAATTTACTACGGCGTACCCAATGCATGAGGCGCCCACCTCAATCGCATCTGGGGAGGGTCATAATGTACACAGCCTAATCCCTGCATTCGACAACTTACTATACCCAGCAAATATCCTTCCTTTGAAAAAAAAAAAGGCAGAAGTACTAATAAACAAAGTTCTAAAACTTCTAGGAGTTCTAATCCCCCAATCAATTCACAAATTTTCAAACCCTCTCAATATTTTGGGACCAAAAAGTCCACATAAGATTTTGGTTTCCATGCCTTAATATTGTTCCGCATTGGCACCTCAGTTGAACTCAATTTTCCAGTTTTATCCTTCCAGTTTTACCTCTAGCCTATCAATGCATCCCGTATGCGTTTATGATGGGGCCCACCTATGGCTTCTTTTGCTATCTAAAATTCTTTGGTTCGGTATAAGGAGGGGAAAATTAAACTAAAAAAATAAGGGTAAATTTGAAAATAAAAAAAATGAGTTTACATGAGGTGCCAACATGGAAAATGAGGTTGATATGATATAGGATTCTTACGTCTAAAACCTTGTGATCCCAAAATATTGAGGGGTTGTGCGAATCCAAAAAAAAAATGTTAGGGGACTAAAAGGTCCCAAAAGTTTGAAAAGTTGAATATTGGTACTTTTGCCAAAATAATCTATCCATGGGAAGGAACTTGCTCTGTTCTACTTACTAATGTAGAACTGGCAGGCTGCAACCTATTGTTTTGAAACCACAAAGTCTTTCGTCAATTATCCTCCATCAGATCACCATTACTCCCATCAAAACCTCAAAGAATTATGCTAGCAAATGAGTTTCCACCATCTAAAGCAGGAACTTAATGTCCAGAGGACATTAATCATAATCAGGCTCCAACAACAGTGGCTATCCCTGTGTATCCTACTGGAAGTGTACAAACACCATGGAATAGGACCCCATGAATCTGACGTTGAGGTTTGAGAAACATAAATATCATCAAATACACTTAACTCTACAATCACTTGACTCATTCCAGAGAAGGAGGTAGACTCCCACAAAAAGTTTGTTCTGTGATGCCAAATAATAACTTAGCGATGGTCCTTTCTTCATGAAGGAATATGGAGGATTAAAAGTTAGTAGCTTCGATATTTGATTACTTCAGTCAAACTTTCAACCGAAGTGAGTTCACATCTGCTGAATATCCACTGAGCTAAATAGATCACCGGAGTTCAGAGTCATCTTAAATTTTCTGTTCTGCGGTTTAACAAAATTCTGTAATCAAAGAAAAGAGCAACGGAACAAAATCCTATAATGAATGCAAAACAGCGACCAAACTAACTGGTTTATTATCCGTCTTTCAACCTATTTAATCTTTTTCACCCCAATCATATCAGTGAAGAATCCTTAATCCATCATCGTCATTTATTCTACAAAGTCCTAATTTCTCTAATCCTAAACCCAAACTTTGCCCCAAGGTTGGTTTCGAGCAAAGTGAAAAGAAGAGTACATAATGTTGAGGAAACTAAAATTAAAGATAGAACTTCTGCTGGTTGTTTGGTCTCTTCCTGAAAAGTAAAAAGTGATGTGAACCAACTCTAAAAATGTTTAGAGAGAAAGTGGTTTTTCCATCCAAATTGGATAGAAAGTTTACAAAATGAAAGTGCCGCTTTCCACTTTGCTGGAAGAAGTAACATTTCGTTGGAAAGTGCTCTCACTCCCTATAGTATAAAAGAAGAGTACATAATGTTGATGAAAGTAAAATTAAAGACACAACTTCTGCTGGCTGTTTGGTCTCTTCCTGAAAAGTAAAAAGTGAAGTGAACCACCAACTCTAAAAATGTTTTGAGAGAAAGTAGTTTTTCCATCCAAATTGGATAGAAAGTTTACAAAATGAACGTGCTTCTTTTCACTTTGCTGGAAGAAGAAACATTTTGTTGGAAAGTGCTTTTACTCCCTATAGGGAATAATATATTCCATGCGTCAAGAAATTAGCAATTGATTTTCAAGATCGAAATATTTACATGCACAAGCAATGCATAGAAATACTAGAGAATTTAGTTAGGAAGAGACACTTGATATGTACTCAGGTACAGAAATATAACATTGGAAAGACACTATACTGGCTTGGATAAATGTAAACAATGAAAGAATCTAACATGAATGTTACTCCATATATTACAGCGTCAAGAAATATAATTCAGGTCCGAGAAAACGTCCTCGGAAGAATATATTGGAGTGACATGAGTATTCAAGGCATAGAAATTATTAATGGGCTAAAACAATAATCTATGGGTAAATTTTTATCACATTATACCTTCAAAATCAGATGCCACACAAATCCAGACCCCCCCCCCCCCAAAAAAAAAAAAAAAAGAATGGTTTACAACGAAGGCAAAGGGACCCAAATATATGAGTGGGAGGAGTTTACTAGATCTTGCTGCTAGGTCGAGAGCTCAGATATGCATATACTGATATACCCAATCTTTTTTTTCTGCTAACTATATCCCCAATCTCACTCATCTAATAAAAATAAGGGCAAGGAATCGCTACCTGGTCATGTGGCCCCTGCACCAACATGGGGCCAATTATAGTGCACAAGGGCATCAACATGAATGGGATTTTTTATTTCACGCCGTAAATTTCACATGCCCCTGTGTCTGGGCGCAGGGGCCATGTGACCAGGAAGCTTTCTTTTTCCCTAAAACTAAATAAGCAAATAATTCAACGGAAAGACAAGTGTCATCCATGGCCTTTCTCAGGTGGTGGTTGCATACGGAGGATCATTTCTATTTCAATTGTCAACTACTGACCTTATTGAACAATTAGGGGAATATTATACCCATGGTTTTAAGTATCGGTGCGTATCGTGCCATATCGGCCGATACATATCCGTATCGGTAGGCATCGGCACGATACATACCGATACGCGACATGGAATTTTGGGCCCTCTTTTGCGTATCGACTTATCGGTCGTATCGTATCGTGCCGTACCGATACGGTACCGATACTCTGCGATACGAACTTTTGAAAATATGAAAATTCCCGTGAGTATCGGTACGTATCGACTGTATCGTATAGTATCGAGCCGTATCGTATAGTATCAGTACCGTATCGGTACGTATCGACTGAAAATATGAAAATTCCTGTGAATGTGCCTTTTGTTGTTTGAAACAAACACTTCAAACTCTTACCAACAGTTTTCTATATTTCTCTTCTTTCTTCCCCTTTGATTCACACACCTTTTTGGAGACTCAAATGGTAGATTGAAAGAAACATTGTGAAAGTGAATGGTTCAAAGAAGGAGAAAAACATAGTCTAAGAAGAACTTTGACCTTGAAAGTTGAAAATTTTGAATAGTAAGTTCTTGAATCTTTACTCACTTTTTTCAACTTTAACCTTAGATTTTCAAGTTTTTTTTACAAATCTAAGGTTCATCATACTTAGAATCACATTTTGTGCATCATTATTACATAAAATCATTGGATTTATAAGGATTTACAAACTTATTTCAAGAGAAAATGAGGGTTTCAATTTTTTTCAAATTTCTTAGATCTACTCATGCTCAATGATTAAAAATGTTTAGATTTTTTATATGTTATGTAAAAACAAGTGTTCTACAACTTCCATGGAAAATTTTGATTTTTCTCAAAAAAATATATTTGTCTATCAATACGATACCCTCTACTTAAGTATTTATGCATTCTACATGTTATATATAGCTTTTTTTAACTTTTTTTGATGCAAAAGTGTATAAAAATGTGTTCCCTATCCATTTATGTGCGTATCTTTAACGTATCTTAGCGTATATCCGATACGATACGATACCCTCTGATACGTATCTTAATTTTGACCGATCGATACGGCGACCGATACTTTAATCCTTGATTATACCTCACACTGGATTGATAGCATTCAAGGTCAAGGCCCAACTGATTTACAAATCCAATAAGTTTAATGGTATTATCCATAGTGTGTGAAGTGGAAAGTTTACTAGGTTTCCCCTAATTTTTAGGATAAGCTCAATATCCATAAAAATTACAAAAGTCGATGAACTGCTTAAACAAGTGCAGAAAGTAGAAAAGCTAACGACCACAAACTACTGCATCTCAGTAGCAGAAACAAGATTTTAATCGAGTCCAAAAGATAGTTCTGATTTTCAGAAGTCCATCGTTCGCATCAAGGAAAATAAATCAAGAAACCCATCAAAATATGCAAGAAAAACCATAGATCAAGCATGCACAATAGCCAGATCAAATCATCCTCCACCCATCAAAGTACTCAATTAGAGGGGAAAAAAAAAAAGGATTCAACAGACGAAATCAAAGAAAAACAAAACCATATTCTGAAATGGGTAAGAGTGGAAAACTGGAGATAACTCACCAACCAGTAAGGCAAAGACTGAACAGTCTGGCTTACAGCAAGCCAGATAACTCCATAACCCAAGAAACAAGCCAAAGCTCCGATGAAGAGAACAATCCAAGGTGGAAGTTTATTGCAGATGACACCGGGAATTATCCCAAAATTCTCCCCAATATCATTGGCAACTCCAAGCATAGTGAGCTGCTGTTGGTCGAAACCCAGAACAGATTTCAGAGAATGGGAATAGAGAGGGAAATTGTAAGAGTTCCCAACTGCTATCTGAACCCAAACAGCAGCTCCAAGACCTACCCATGGAGGCCTACTCCCTGCTTTCAAAACCTGCATGCTTGGTTATCCTCACAGAGAGAGAGAGAGAGAGAGAGAGAGAGAGAGAGAGAGAGAACCCTCTGTTTTGCTCCTCAAGCCGGTTCACTGTACCTCCTTGTGCTGTGGCCACTTGGCCTTTTCTCTCTTCCAATTCTCACAACTCAATACTCCACCCTTTTGAAGACAAAGAACTGAAGAGAGAGAGAGAATGAGACAGAACTAATAATTATTAATTGAGAAGAGTTTAAAATCATTTCTTACCAGGAAAGATTTGAAAGATATTCAATTACAACTGTAAATGGACAAAAACAGGTCTTTCCTAGTACCTTCTTTTCTTTGTTTTACTGAAATAGCCAAATAGGTAGTGACATAAGATGGGCATGTGTAGAATGCCCATTAACAACTGAACCATTAGATGAGAATTTGAGGGTCATTTGTAGAATTAGAGACTTCATTTTGATTTCAATCTGACAGTAAACACTTTAATGATACTGTTTAGGTATTTTTTTTAAATCATTTTCCCAAAAAATTAACCATTGCTCTTTAAATTTTTCTATGTTCTCCCATCCCACTCTATACTCTTGAAGGGGACACACGGTCGGTCACAGTCCAAAAACTGATTATGTTTTTCTACCTTCTCTTTTTAACATTTAATAATTAAAAAAAAAAAAAAGCGATTGAAGAGGCTCCATTTCCAACTTTTTTTTTTTTTTTTTATAAAAGGAAATTTTGCCATCTATTTGTATATTTATTTTAATTTATTAAAAAAGTAAATATTTCTTAAAAAAAAAATTAGAGATGGAAAAATAAGAAATCCGAAAATTAGAAGGTCAATGAATTGTGAGAATCTGGCATATGGCTAAGGAGAAAACATATTTTATCTGTAGAAAGTTGAAATCAAAACCAGTATGAATTAATCCAATCCACCACCACCAATATATATATATATATATATATATATACATACATGATAAACTCATGGCATCCATCATGTTCAGTTCATGTTATGTCTTTTTCCTTTTCAATATCAATTTTATTCTTTCTTTTTTTCCCTTTTACTTTCAATTAAAAAAAATTAGGAATTAAAAAAAAAACTGATATTATATCACTAATTCACTATTCTCTCTTGCTTAGTAGTTAATAGTTATTATTTAATAATTTCTTAGCTTAGTTGGGGTGAGGTTGTAGCACTATGTCCGAAGGAGGTTTTGAGGCTGTTAGCCCCCCTTCTATACTATACCCATCTAAAAGTAAATAGTTATTATTTACTCTTATTAAAAAAAAAAATTTATTATTTATGCAATCTGGGTTTGTTTTCACGATTTGGTATTGCTCTCTTAAGAGCATGTCAAAGGTTTGATCATTGGTTCAAGTCCTCCAAGAGCACCCTAGTTCAGCATTATAGCATAAAATTGATTTTTCAATTCATAACAAATCATTGTTTGCATCTCCAATTTGGGGTATAGCCGTTGAGACACCCATCGCTACATCTGATAGCTAGAAGACCTGAACACGCACCCCGGCATAGGTCCTCCTAGCCATTAAATGTACATTAGACGTCTCAACGACTAGAAAGAATTTGGTTCTATTCAAGGGTCTCACCAAATGTTTCATCTTCTGAAGATTACCAATTTTTTTTTGTTTTTAATTGCCAAAGTTGAAAACTAATATATTGTTTTATAATGTATGGCCTCTTATATTTTTTCTAATGTTTCCTTAGGAATAACTCCTCCTCCCCCTAAAAAGTAAAACTGCCATGGCCTACTTGATATCTTTGAAGAGGATCTTTTGTTATACAATCTGAATCTTATGAGCATGAGTGTGTATACCAAATCGTGGGGAATCAAAGATAGAACAAGAGGAAAAAAAGGAAAGAACAGAAGGGACAGAGATAAAGGGCGGGTGGGACAGAGATAAAGGGAAGGTGAATAGTGCTAGTGCTAGTGTAACAACGTAATACGTTATATATAATTCTCCTAAGGTAGCCTTCCCAAATCTGAATGTGTGGCACGTACATGCGGGTCTCACAACTGCTAATCTACTTCTAAACTTATAAAATTTAAAACTAGATCAAAATTTTAATCATAGAAAGTGAAAAGCTTTAGAAGATTATATACAAATCGTGGAAGGGGCAAAGAAAGGGTGGTTTGTACTATTCCGGATCAGATTCATGTACGAGAATAATCTCGTATGTCCTTGTTCCATGGATTTAGAATTTATTTTTTCTCTCTTTATTTAATAGATTTCAAATTCATAGATCAAGTACATACGAGATTATTCTTGTACGTGAACCTGATCCAGTTTTGATTTGTACTTGGTTATGTCATAGGCTTATTTTATTTTTTTAGAAGAATATATTTTTTTGGGGGGTTTAAATCTCCCACACCAATGTTTGTCTCTCTCCACTCCCCTGCAAAATGATCTATCTACACATCCCCTTTAGATTGAATTGAAACAAGAAAGTTCATTGTTCTTGTGCAAGTGCAGGAGCTGCACTCCTGAACTGAGAACACCTCCCTCCCCCTCCCCCGGGTCCCTTTTTAACATAAGATATGAAAGAACATAATACAGAGCTGCATAGAAGATTACTACGTTACTATAAAGCTAAATAGGGAACAACTTTCATCGCTCTGCAAGAGTAAGGAGTAAGACCACATCGTAGTTATATTGGATCTTTCTATTTTTTCTTTTTTTGTAGAGCTACACTAAATGGCTAGGAAGCACTTAGGATGCATAGCCATGCATCCGATATACACTGAACAGGCTCCCAAATCCATTCCATGCTTTTTAATCCACTTAGCTGCTAACAAGCATGAACCCGAGACCTATGCTATACACCTTTTTTTTTTTTTGTAGACTATGCCATACATCTTGGCGCCACAAGCCACTTAAGCAAGGGGCCGACCATCGATAGCTTTGTTTGTATATTGTGATGTTGCGTATGATGCTTGACTAATAAATATTAAATTTTGATACCCCGCAACAAAATATTTTGAGTATTTTATTTTTTAGCAAAAAAAGAAAAAAATTTCAATCCATTTTTTTTTTCTTAGAAAAATATTTTGAGGGAGACTTATATAAATTTTATATATGAGTGTTTAGAGGCAACATAATTTAGATTCCCTTCACTCTCCACTCTCCCTTAACAATAATAACAATAACAATAACAACATTATTCAAAATCTTATTCCAACGTAATGAAATTGGCTACATGACAGTCACACTAGACATGAATTCTTGACGTTCACACTTCATTTTGTTTTCTTGACAAAATGAAAAATACATTACTCCTAACTAACAAAAGCCTTAGGATAGACTTGAAGAATTCTTTGTGACTCAAAATCCATATATCTCTATCAAATCTACTTGTTTGGCTCTTGTTGGCGTGTGGCCGTGTGTGTGAGTCTGATTCTGTGGCAGATCTGTTACAATTCAGTTCAAAGCTATGAATCCTCTTGTTTTTCCCTGTGCTTCACTTACACATGATAAATATAATCATAGTGAAATTGTAATTAAAGTACCTATACTTTGCTTAAAGTTTGTAATTTGATTAATAAACCTCTCTTCATGGTTGAGCCTATTATGGATGCCACTGGCAGGGGCACCATCATTTTCATGTGAAGTGGGGAGGAGGGAGCTGGGTGGGTGGGTTACCACCTCTGCTCCCTCCATTGCTTTGCAGGCAAGGTTTTTACGATTACATTTATTTGTTAAATAAAGGACATATGGAGGCTTTAGAGTCTACTCCTTATAAGTCCTTACACGAATGGGTTCCCACTTCCCACAGGGTGTGAGCTCCACTTTGGTGTGGCATGCATGAGCAGTCTTCTTCTTGCCTATCTTCTTTTTTAACTTTTTGACTAACAAGTGTTTGATGTTCTGCCGGTCCATTGACTTAAAGGCAATGTTGTTCTGTTGCTAGGGACAAGTAATGGAGCCCATGGCCAGCCGTCCACTAAAGCTACATTGGCCCATCAAGGGATGGGTTATTTGTACCTAGGTCTATAAAGTGGCTTATGATGATTATGATGTAACAAAACAAATACTAAAGAGAGGAAAAGAATCACATAAACGTAAATAAAGATTTATATGATTCGATAAGACTGTTTATATTCATAGTGAGATGAGAACCATTTCATTAACAGTAGAAGAAAAAAAAATTATAATCATTTGATCTCATACCTTTAACAGATATCTTGAAAATTAAAGTGTGATTGTTCCATCATAAACTAGTGGAATATAGTCCACCCAATTCTACGTTTGTAACATTCAATTGAGTTAGATCAAATTCGGGCGAGTTTGATCGATTCCATCCCAACCAAGTTAAACTGAATTCCGAATGAGTCTGGATAATTCTAAACGAATATGATCAATCTAGTACTTAATTCCAGCTTTTCAAAAAAAAAAAAGTACTGATTCCAAATTGTACAGGTTGACATATAATGTTGAGGATGAGTAAGTTTTTTTTTTTTTTTTTTTTTCTAATGAGTATCCAAGTCTTTGGCCTAACTAGTCCCGCGGATCCAAACTGA
This sequence comes from Macadamia integrifolia, assembly GCF_013358625.1. NCBI lineage: Eukaryota > Viridiplantae > Streptophyta > Magnoliopsida > Proteales > Proteaceae > Macadamia > Macadamia integrifolia. The sequence goes on along the minus strand of NC_056563.1, from coordinate 8,636,395 downwards.
GCCCACAACTGCATGGATCAGGTTATACCGAGGTTAAATAAGAACTATTCAACTTTCACTGAAAGCAATGAAGAGCATTAAACACTCCCGTGTGATTGGCTCAAGATGTGCCCAGTGGGAGTCGAACTTAAGACGTCCAAGTTTATGGCTCGTACCAAGTTCATTGCTCACCAACTGCGCTACCCCCTTGGGTTAGGATGAGTAAGTTCAAAATCATGGATCCTAATGTAATAGATGATATGGAGCTGAAGTGTTTTTCAACCTTTTTTTTTTTTTAAAGAGCACAAGATAATTTTTTTTTTTTTAATTAATAAGTATCTTTATTATTTACTCAATGGAGGAAAAATACACAATCATTGAATTTGAGACAATTGTCTTCTTGTCCTTTTGCTTCCCCACATTGGTAAAACAATTGGCTTGGAAAATCAAAAAAACAAGTGAACACAACTGTATTTATTTATGTGAGAAGGGAGGCAGGGGTGGAAGATTTGAATTTTTTTTTAAATGTATATTTTATATAAGAAAATTTTCTCTGATTTGTGGGCACCTCTATGTGTATCTCTCTCCTCATTATATAAAATAACATTATTGCCCTTCTATGTATGATAACATTTTGATCCATTTCATTGGTGTATTTCTTTATGTTGTTTCCTTCTTTCATAAAACTTTTAACATCATCAAAAAAAAAATCCATGTATGATCATTACAGCCTTGGAGACTATGCACTTTTCAGCACTATCAGAAAGAAAAGTAAAATGGTATGTTTGATAATTCTTTTAAGTTGTTATTCTAATATTTTTTTCTTTTTTCTTCCTAAATTGAAATCATTATAAAATATAATAATAAAATCTGGTATAAAATAAATATTATATAAATAAGAATAAGGGTATGTATTTTCTATCGGGAGTGGCCCTTACACCTAGAAAAAAAGGTGAGCAAATCCAAGGAGGGCCACGATGGTCATTGCAAGGCCCCTGACGCAGGGGGTCACTCTTGGACAGAAACCCAATTAAAGAAAATCATAAGCATATCCTAGTTTAATAAATCTCTTCAATGAAAAAAAAAAAAGAACTTTCGTATATGGTTTATTATAGCCTTGGACACAAATTCTTTTAATTATATAATATGCTCCGAAAATCTTCCTTCTTATCCCCTTTCACCCCCTAAACAAAGGTCTATTTTTCATAAATAAAATGAAAACAAAATGAGAGAGTGTGTGATTTCTCATCAAAACAACGAAAAAAGGACTGAAAGTTATAAACGGATAAATATACTACATTTTTAACTTTCTTTCACACACACACACACACACAAAAAAAAAACTATTAAGTACAAAAAACTATAAATAACCACTCATATCATATCCATGGAGAAATATAATTGTTTTGAATTTATAAACATCATTAATTAGATGAGTGCATTTATATATCTATCCATCCAAACATGCATTTAACAAATCAATATGCATAGTTAAATATAAGTAGTCACTTTTGTATGATCAATTTGACTAATCATCCATTCATCCTGATGATAATGATAATGACAATAAAAATAACAACAACAATCTGGCATAAAAGAAAGGGATTATATCAGTAAAAACTTTTGTGTATGGTTCATTATAACTTTGGATACATTCTTTTAATTACATAATATCTCCAAAGTCATCCTCTTCATCCCCTTTCCCCCTCAAAATAAAAAGTATGTTCTTCATAAATAAAATATAAAAAATCTATAATTACAATAATTAAAAAAAAAATTGATATCAAGGAATAAAAGAGGAAAAAAACAAAAACAAAAAAAAGACAGAAAGAGAGCGATTTATCATCAAAACAAGGAAACAAATGAATTTAAAGTTATAAAATAATAAATATAATACATTTTAACTTTATTTTCAAGAGAAACAAAAAAATAAGTCAACTAAATATTAAATATGAAACATGAAACATGAAGAGGTTTTTAATAAATATTTTATAAATAACCTCTTATATCATATTCACTAAGAAATATAATTGTTGGGAATATCTAAACTTCACTGATTATTAGAGTGCATTTATATATCTGTCCATCCCCGAGATGCAATTAGCCTATCAATATCACAATATGCAGTTGCCATTTATGCATCATCAAAAAAAAAAAAAAAAATCCTTCAACCGATTAGTATATATATATAGGTGCCATTTTTATTTTATAGTTATCCCATATTTGGATGCTCAAAATACCAAGAAAACTGCATATGTGTCATTTTTTTAAAAGAATAAATGATAGAAATATTTAAAAAGAAAAAAAAAAAAAAAAAAAAAAAAAACCAAATCAAGTCTTCCTTATGTGCAAAAAACCAAAGAAACAAATCCACACAATTATCTAATTTTATTTTATTGTTTTGGATGAATTGTTAGATTTGTTGATGCTATAGATTTCTCATGAGGGGGGTGGGTGGAAGGTTTATAAAGCAATGGTTGAATCCATGCTTCATTGCTGAAGTCATTAATCTGCTCATGCATTCACGATGGAGTTTGGATTTCCTTAGTCTCAAACCATTGTGAGTACCATGTGTGTATATATATATATACTAGTAAAAGGATACGTGCGAATGCACGTGGCTGAGAGAGAGAAATATGTATTTTAATCATATATGATATCCATTGAAGCAATTAGTAATTTAAAATGACTATTAAATTGCAAATAATGATAGACAATTACAACACATTTTTAGACAATCAATGGTAAGAGAGAGGCCTCTCTTTAGTAAAATGTCTCTTTATCTCTCTCTAAAAGATTTAGTTACAAGCTATCGAGGATGGGTTCTTTAGTATAAGAACCTTGAATGTGGATGAGAACAATCTTGGAGTCTCTGAAGAGGGAACGACATTGACGCATTTTCTTTTAAAGCTCTTTCTATAGCCTTGGTTACAACCAGAGAAATCGGGAGTTCAGAAGCTTGTTAACGATAATGCAATCACAATCACCAATTTCATCATTATGTAATCAAAAATGATTTTCTTATAAGGTTCATAAAAACAACAATGTAATGCTTTCATGTAAGAGAGCATATCACAAAAATAGAAAATCAATTGAACATGATTGAAAGACCTGTAGAACATATTAATTCTTGGTATTAATGGTTTGTTTAATAGTCTCAACTCTTTCTTTCATAGATTCTTTTACTTGGCAATTTGAGGTCACTTTGTTACAGATATCTAATACTGAAGCGATCCCTTTTTAATCATTTCTTTTTTCAGACAGATCTAGAGGCAATCACAAAAGTTTGTCCATTAGAAATTACTAGAGTATCTAATGTAAGTCTTACGTGTTCAATTGAATCTCCAATTAAGTGGTGGCTATTGGGAACTTAGGACTCAAAGAGAAGTAAGAATTGGTCGGATTGCATGAAAATAAAATAAGGGATAGAATTGGAGATATTTTTGAATCTGAGATCCAGCAAATTCTAAAGTGAAACCTGAGTAATTGCAACCCTCAAATACTCAAAATATATAATTTAACAACATCCATAAACCAAATTGATACTGTAGTCACTATTATTTTTTTAAAACCAAAATCCTGCTAATCCCATATAAGAAATAGAACTCACGAGGATCACATTATTGAAAGAATTTCTCAACATCTGCAAAAGAAAAACAACAACATAAACATCAAAACCTATGAAGCAAAAAATTCTCAAAATAAGAATGAGAGAAGCAATGAAGCAAAATCTAACCAGTGGTGAGAGCCTTGATTGTCCCAACGTGCCTTCATCTGAAATCCTTAAAGACTTCTTCAACCGATTGAGGATTATGAAGCCATGAGGTCCTTTCATACCTGAGACAAGTTAGAGGGTTAACTCAACATTAGATACGATAAACCCATAAATGAACGAAGAAAATCGAACATTTAAAAAGTATGGATTAAAAAAAAATTTGAGATTAGAAAAAAACAAACAAACAAACAAACAAATTTTAAAAGATAAGAAGTGCATTATAGGATCAAGGAGCGAAGATGAATACCTTAAATTAAATCATTGGATAGGAAAAGAAAAAACTAAAGAACTGTATAAGAAACCTTACACTAGCTAACTTGGAGCCAAAGAAATAACAGAGAAAGGGAGCTCTTAGAGCTCTCTTAGAGCAAATTGTGGACTTTGGGAGAGAAGACCAAAGAGGAGACACAACTCTCTGATTTTGTTACCTAATAAAGGGGAGAGAAGAGGGAATATTTTATTTACTAATAAATAAGATAAGAGCCGTAATAAATACATGGGGAGAGAGATTCTATTTCCTAATGAAGGAGAGGGAAGAGGGAAGAGGGAAGAGTTTCTTTACTAATAAATAGGTTAAGAGAAAGATTGGGAACGTGTATGAGAGAGAGAGAGAGAGAGAGAGAGAGAGAGAGAAATAATGGACGTTGGGTAGAGATAGGAATGTGCGTGACAGAGAAAAAAAGAGATTTCTGATTTTGCTTTTTGATGGGTAGAGATAGGAACGTATGTGAGAGAGAGAAAAAAAGATTTCTGATTTTGCTTTCTAATAAAGGGGAGAGAAGAGGGAAGATTTTATTTACTAATAAATAAAATAAGAAACGTATCAAAAAATTAATAAATATATAGGGGGAGAGAGATTCTATTTCCTAATGAAGGAGAGGGAAGCGTTTTTTTACTAATAAATAGAATAAGAGAAAGATTGAGTGCAAATATTCTGAGCTATTGTTGTAAGAGACAAAAAATTGAGAAATCCTGAGATATTGTAGTTGATTTTTTTTTTTTTGTCTTCTTTGTGGTATATATAAGGAAGGATTCCATGCAGTAAAAACCTTTAAAGTAGATAAAAGATCATTGAAAGATATCGTTTTTATGCAATAAATCTCTCCATAATTTTGTGCCTATTTTTTTTATCCCTTCAATATGTAATAATTATAATTAATGACATCCATTTCTCCTCCATGTTTAGAGAGAGTAAGTGAGAGAAAGAAAATTATAGAGAGCAAATACCCCTTTCCTCCACGTTTAGATTTTGTAAGGGAAGGAATGAGAGATTTTACGAGGGTTTTTTTTTTTTTTTTTGTATATCTCTCTCTATATTTACTTTTTTAATATTTCTATAATTATTTATAATTCTCTCTATGGAGAACTACTTTCCTCCATTGTGCTCCACCTTTTTTTTTCAAAGAGAGAGAGAGAGAGAGAGAGAGAGAGAGAGAGAGATTTAAGGAGGAATATCATATGCATTTTTTTAGTCCTTTTTAATATTTAATTAATTAATAATTATAATTAATTATTACTCTCTCCTTTCTCCTACACATTAGAGAGAGAGAGAGAGAGAGAGAAATAGAGAATTATGGAGAGTTTATTATTATTATTATTGTTATTTTTTTTTGTATATCTCTCTCCATAATTGTTCATTCCACCCCCATTCTCCATAATTCTCTCTATTTCTCTCTCCACTCTCCCCCTTTCTCCTCCACATTTAGAGAGAGAGTAAGAATTATATAGTTTATTATTATTATTTGTTTCATCTTCCATTTTGAGGGGTGAGAGGATGAGTGGGTTTAGGGTTTATAATTATATGCCTTTTTAATACTTAATAATAATTATAATTAAATACCTTTTTAATACTCCACTCTCCCTCTTTCTCCTCCACATTTAGAGAGGGAGAGAGTGAGAATTATAGAGTTTATTATTATTATTATTATTTGATTTATCTTCTATTTTTAGGGGTGAGAGGATGAGTGGGTTTAGAGTTCATAATTATATGCCTTTATAATACTTAATCATTATAATTATATGCCTTTTTAATACTCGACTCTCCCCCTTTCTCCTCCAAGTTTAGAGAGAGAGAGAGAGAGAGAGAGAGAGAGAGAGAAAGAGAAGTATAGAGAGTTTATTATGATATTTGTTTCATATTTCATTTTGAGGGGTTTTTGATCATTTGGGGATTTTTTCTGGTGTTTTTTGGTCATTTGGGAATTTTTTTTGGTAGATGTAAATGGTTTTTTTGTTATTTTGAAAAAGTATACCAAAGACAGGGAGTACGAACTTTTATCTATATATATATATATATATATATATAGTGATCTAAGAGTTTAGTTTTATCACCTTAACAACATTAATGCATGGTGAAAATTTTTTCTTACTCGAACCGCAAAGAGTACATTAGCACCCTTACTCTGTAGGATCAAGCTACTCTCCAATGATTGCACCCTCCAATGACTCTCCAATGATCATCTAAAGGTTGCAGGGGTTTGGTCACACATCCCAACACCTGCGAACACCTGGGGATGTGTGTCCAAGCCTTTCCAACTTTTGGATGAATCGTTAGAGGGTCGTTGGTGTTTGTGAGAATCCCAATCCTACTCTGTATCTCCCTTCTCATATTAAATGACTTCTCTATCTTCTATGCACAAAATTGTTTCTTCAATTTTTTATTGAGAACTCTCTCTATCTCTCTCTCATATGAAAAGATTACTCTATCCTCTATATGCCAAACCATTTTGTTGCTCCTCATTAGCACCCTCTCTCTATCTCTATATCCTCTTCACATGAAATGATTTCTTTGCGCTCTATGTATGAAAATGTTTCCTCGCTCCTCATTGGTGTGCTTTGAGCCGACCATGGAGGGTTGATTAGCACTATCTCTCCATTTGTCTCCTTTTCACATGAAATGTCTTCTCTGCCCTCTATGTGCAAAATTGTTTCATAGCTCTTCATTGGTGTGCTATGAGCTGACCACAAAGGGTACATTAATACCACCTCTCTCTATCTCTTTCTTCTCAAATGAAATTACTTCTCTACCCTCTATGTGCAAAACCGTTTCGTCCCTCCTCATTGGTGTGGTATGAGCTGACCACAAAGGGGACATTAGCACCATCTCTGTCCTCCTCAAATGAAATTACCCTCTATGTGCAAAATCGTTTTGTCGCTTCTCATTGGTGTGCTATGAGTTGAACGCAAAGGGTACATTAGCGCCATCTCTCTTCTCAAATGAAATTACTTCTCTACTCTTTATGTGCAAAACCGTTTCGTAGCTCCTCATTGTTGTGCTATGAGCTGACCACAAAGGGTACATTAGCCCCATCTCTCTCCTCCTCCTCAAATGAAATCACTTCTCTACCCTCTATGTGCAAAGCCATTCGCCGCTCCTCATTGGTGTGTTATGAGCTGACCATGGAGGGTACATTAACACCCCCTCTCTTTATCTCATCCTCACATAAAATGACTTCTCTACCCTCCATGTGAAAATCCATTTCGTCGCTCTCAATTGTATGCAATTGCGGAGGGTACATTAGCAATTTAGCACCCTCTCTCTCTCTCTTTCTCTCTCTCTCTCTCTCTCTCTCTCTCTCTCTATGTGAGAAACCATTTCTTTGTTATTTAATGGTGTGTTCTGAGCCAACCATGTAGGGTACATTAACACACTCTCTCTCCCCATTTTTCTCTCATGTAATGACTTTTCTTCCTTCTATATGCGAAACCGTTTCATCACTCCTCATTGGTGCACTCTGGGTCTCTAAGTTGACCACAGAAGGTACATCAACACCGTACTATCTCCTTCTAACATGAAATGACTTCTTTACTTTCGATGTGCTAAACGGTTTCATCGCTCCTCATTGATGTGATTCCCTATGCCATTATCTCATACAAATTAGTGGTTTAAAGTGTCATTTAAGAGCATAGCTTTCAAATTCAAGCTTCATGGACAATTCAGGGTCAGTGTCAGTGTCTGATAATAATAACACTTTTGGACCACAAAGTGGACCACTTAATTTGTACAACATGGATATGGAAACCAAATCGAACTTCTTCACTGTCTTTCCATTTTAGTTGTCATGGGCCCTTATCGCATTCCTTTCTATAATGCTGAAGATGAACGCAGGTCAGCCCAGATGGGGGTGATGTCCAGTCGGCTATAAGCCTATATAACCCATCACATTTTTGTGGGGGCTTCGTCCAGGTTCAGTCCTGTTAGTTAGTTATGGGCCCGGCCCAAGATTATTCGGGCTGTCTCTTAATTCCTCTTTTTGTCCATCGATAACAAAATTTTCAAATTAGGAGCAACGAAATGATTCGGACAAAGAAACCAAACTTCCCTAAGGTTCTGTTTGGTTCAAGGGAGATTAAAAGAAAAGAAAGTTAAATTTTCATATGTAAAAAAAGAAATGTTTGTAACCATTATTACCCCATGTGAAATTTTGAAAACTTTAAGTTAAGGCTACATTTGGTTGCAAGGGAAATGGGAAATGGGAAGGGAAGGGAAGGGAAGTTAAATTATTTTTAATAATATTTTGTGAGTTGAATATTATTATTTTTAATAATATGTTGTTCACCATAAATATCAATTTAATAATATTTTTAATAATATTTTGTGAGTTGAATATTAATATTTTTAATAATTAGATCAATTGTTTCCCTTTTGAGTCGTTTGGTTGCAACAGAAGTCAAGTGAAATTAATTTATCATAGTTGTTTGATTGGATGTAAAATTGATGTAAAATATTAAAATCTTGTAATCCAACACACTTTGCTAATTTGTAACCAAATACACATCCCCATTGCTCTAACCCACTTATTAATGTTTTTTTTTTCTTAATAATTTATTTTAAAATTATTAAATAAATAAATCTACAAAGTGTGAAACGAAACTGCTTTAGTTATGTTGCTGACCAAATAATGGAGATTCCTGGAGTCCAAATATTAGAGAGCAGTCTATAGCAATCAATGGCAACCTAGTGGTCATAGGTCTGAGTTGGGAAATAACCTTTACAAAGCGGAGGTAAGGCTGTATACATTATGACCCTCCCCAAACAAGGTCTCCAGTTATTTTTGAGCCGTTGATAACCTAACCGTTACCTAACAGGTTCAACAACTTACCACAAGGATACCGGACTGAAAATGAAAGTCCAATGTTGATGCCCCAAAAAATCAAAAGGATTGCCATAGAAATATCCACCAAAATTGAGAACGATTACATGGGGAAGTACTTCTTTGTCCACTTCATCCATATAACCTCTGAATTAATGGTTCAAAACTACACCTCCAATAGCTTCCAACATAGCTACTCAGCTAAATCACCCACATTCCTTTCACTAGAGTTCATTTTTAGTAACTAGAAAAGGTTCCAGTAGTGCTTATCCCTGAAAAAAAATCTTAAAACAAGGCTTCAACTATCTTCATGATGCAATCACCAATTTTTTTGGGTACCGATCTGAACAGAAAAAAGGCCACTAATTTTCAAATCACCATAAGATTAAATACATAAGTTCCTAGAGCTCTGTATAGACAATCCTACTAAGAGCTTCAGGGTATCATTTTCAACAGACCAACTCTCCAACCAGTTAAAACAGTAAAACCCTTGGTTCAGGTCTATCATACACTACCTCCCTATTGCAACTATTCAACAAGAACCCACAAATGAAATAGAAATTGTAGTGTTTCTTGACATATATTGAACAATAGTCATAAAATGAAGAGTACAAGCAATTTTTTAAACATGATACTACTACCTCAAAGTTGTATTTGAGTCCAACAAAACCAAACACAAAAAATCAATGCTAGCCTACACTTCAGATCCGTAACAGGTTCGCATAGTATACAAAGAATAGTAATGAATATTGATTGGTCTGGTTGTCTTGAGGACTAAGAGATGATTATTTAATAATGGAAGCTACAATCCTATCCTTGTCTCTAATTGGGAATACTTCCTGTAGCACATATTCTGTGATCATTTCCTGCACATTAAACAAGGAAAATCTGTTACAAATTTGCTAATCCCATGTCATGAATATTGTGGATATAAATAGTGCAGAATCTTGTGGAAGTCTATCCTGGATCTAAATAAAGAGAGAATCCAGGCTAGTCATATTTCAGAAATTCAGTGAATCACATTTTGGAACTAATTCTCAGGTATGTGAATTAGAAAGCCAGCCAAATTGGTTGTGCTTATAAGCAAGGCTAAAATGAATTGAATTGCTTCAGCCATAGCTTGCTTATAAGCAAAGCTGAAGTGTGTGTGTAAGTAGAAGTCATGAATCTCAAAGTCAGCTTGCATGGTTGTAGCAAAAAAATCAGATATTATTAAATGACATTAGAAAAGTTTGCTAAAGACCGTCTATGACAATAATGAAATGCTATTTTGTCTATGGGGAATGGTTGTCTTGGTCTGTCATTAATTTTTTTTTTTTTGGTAGTAGTTTATTTCTTGTTGGAGATTACCAGAGTTAAATTAGGAGTTGTTTTCTGGTTTTTGGGTTTATTTAACTACATCGAATCCTTGAATAAATGTAATAGTTCCTAAATTGATTTAGAGTTTGAATGAACTTTTGGGCTTCTTGCATGTGGAATAGACTAGACATAGTAGATCCTCCAAATATCCCTGTTCTTGCAGCTCAGTTTAAGATATTTAGCTATGACAAAGATAGATGGGTTTCCTGAGAAGAGGAAGCTGTTGTTCATGTCTACTCAATTTAGAACTCTAAAACAGTAGTTTAGATAAATTCCTAAACCTTTGATGAAAGTTCATTATCAGATTAATGTGATACTTTGATCCTGTCTAATTCAAGTGATGGCTATTCCTTGAATAGTTGAGCTATACCTACATGGATTCTATTTTTTTCTAATGATTGTACATTTGCCATCTTCACATCTATTGGGAAATTGTGGAGGGCTTGCTTTTGTTCAGAGTTTATTTGTTTGTTCTTGTCATATACATTTTGTAGCTAATTTATAATCTTATGGTTTTGTTGAATTTATATCCTTCACAATTCAACATTGCCAATTTATTTTCTTTGGAGGGAGGGAAAATTGGTAGGAGAGGGGTTTGAAACTGCAAATCAGAGAGACCAACCATTAGTTTTCTATTTTTGTTTTCATCATTGGATTGATCTTCCAGTTGACTCATTCAGACTTGTGATTTCGTAGACATATGTAATTGATTAGAATGTAATATCATGAGTTGGAATGAACCAAGGATTGAGTTGAGATCTTGTAGAGATAGGTAATTGATTGGAACATTGGATATAGGTAATGATATAAAGATCTAAACAGTTTCGACCATGGTCACAATTGCATTGACTATTTAGCTTTTTGTTCTATGCTTGTTAACTTGTCATTTCTGTTAATGTCTTGTAAGGTTGTGGGTTGTGGATTGTGGATTTTTTTTGGATGAATAAAAGAATTCATTACCAAGAGGAAAACAAAAACGAATACAAAGGAGGGAGGACCGAAAAGGGGCAAACCTCCATGGGGGAGGGAGACAAAACAGGGAGAAACCCTGTTAGTGGATATGTATATATACATATGACAGATTCATTGCTTCGAGTTATGCTCTCTTCTTTTACTTCTTCGGTTCTTTTAGTTTTAGATTCAAATCTTGCAGATATATACTGGGTTCCTTCTTCAACAATTTAAAAAGTCAAATTATTACAAAATTGATCTTTCTGGGTGTGGCATGCATGTGTGTTCTCTGGATTTGACTCAAAACTCCTGAAGCTTCAATGAAATTGAATGTAATGCTATTCTATTCAATTCATAGTGGTCGGCATGATTGGTCGGGTCTCACTGGACGTTCAATCTAAAGTTTTTGCTCGGTTATAATTGATTTTCTCAAGTTATTGAATTCCTCTATAATAGTCCTACCGAGATTCCAGAATCAGAAACTAATCTCCTAGCCTGTGCAGGAAAGCAAGAGGTGAAGAAAGAAAAAATACAGAGAAAAACCTAAAAAAAAAAAAACCAATAGAAATCGAGGAAAACATAAAAAAGAAAAAATCTAGCATTTTTTCACTCATCCTACTCCGTTCATTCTATTTAAATTCAAATCATCAAAATGCCAACGATCTAGTACATGATAAGAGCAGATTTTCTGAACTTTCGATCAAATCAAAGCTTCCGAGCTTCTGGGGTAGAGAACCAGCACTGGCTTAAAGCTTCCAAGTTCTCATAGAGAGAGAACCAACGCGTTCAAAGAGATTAGAGCTTCCGAGATTCTCAAAGCTTCCAAGCTTCATTGAGTGAGAGAGATCATAGCTTTCGAGGTTCTCCAGCGTCTGCAAAGGTTTTGATATTTCAAATGAAAGAAAGTAGCGCCCGCAAAGTCCGGAATCCCTGGGTTTTGATTTTACGGGCATTCGGGAAATAAAAGTTGCAGTATTAGGTTATAAGTAAAATTTATTCCCCATGTAAATATATGTTCCTTGGCAACCAAACACCAAGAACTAGTTCACCTTGGAAGGAAATTTCACTGTACATAAAAATTTTGCATTCCCCTTACAATCAAACAAAGCCTAAGAAAATAGTATCCTTTCAAGACTTGAATCTCAAGGGGGTAGCTGAGTTGGCAAGGGACCTTCGCCTCAAGAAGCATGTGGTTTTGAGTTTGATTTCTCTTACTTCATTGGGACCACTCACACAGGGTGTTTAGTGCTCTTCATTGCTTTCAATGAAAGTTGAATGATACTAATTCAACCCCGGTAGGATCCAGTCCATGCGGTTGTGGGGTCAATATAGGCCCGCAGGATTAGTCAGACCGAAGCTTTGAATACCCATCGTAAAATGAAGACTTGAACCCACATACCAATACCATTTTCTATGATCTACTAGCATAGCAAATTGTCATGCAAGTAGTGTAAGATTTTTTTTTTTATTGTTTTTTGTTTTTTTTGTTTTTT
>NC_056563.1:8579489-8623725 GCF_013358625.1 Macadamia integrifolia | reverse complement strand
ACCTTTTCAAATCATTTTTCATTTTTTTTCTTAGCATCCAAACACAGCCTTAGAGCATTCTTTCTCTTCTTTTTCTTCTCTTTTTTTTTTTTTGGACCAATATATATCAGTAATAGTATATGTTTTCCATAGGGTCGTTCTTGGTACATGTTAGAATTATTCTTTTTTTGGTTGTTTTATTTGTTTTGATTGTGGTCCTCCTCTTGATTAGCCAGCTTGACAGGGTTGTAACGTTTCTTTTCTTTTAATATAACTTTTAATTCATTGAAAAAAAGTAATAGCATCATTAATAGTAGTGGTGATTAATTCTGCAGACCTCATATTAATGGGAGCCTCGTGCACTAGGTTATTTATTTATTTTTTATAGTAATGGTAATTCTGTGAACATCAAAAATTGGAACTGAAAAAAAATATATATGTTTTCATTTATCTTTGGTTTTTTTAAAAAAATTTTATTCTTTTTTTTTTGTTAACCAAGGTGTCCGGGTTTTAAAAAATTCCTTCAAAAATCTTATATGTCTATTCACAAGAGGTAAATTTTTGTTAACTTTATATCGTTTTAATGATTAAAGGAATTTTGATGATCAATATTAATAAGGTTACTCGCTTTCCATTTATATATATATATATATATATATATATTTATTTATTTATATATGTGTGTGTGTGTGTGTGTTCGGGTGTGTGTGTGTGTAGACTTGCAAGTTTTTTAGTGATTCAGGAGCCACCCTAGGGTGATCACGATGGGCCATTGAACAACAGCTACTTCACATAAGGAATTTCATCGATGGGATGGAGGGTGGGCTTTACCCATTTATGGCCCATCATCGACGAGGCCCATTCTTTCTTCCTCCCCTTCAGCATTGCTAAGGCCATATGTTTCCTAAGGTTAATATTAATGACTTAATTAATATTAGATAAACACAACTGGAGCTGAAGAGGTAGCTTAATGGTTGCTAATTAGTTAATTTGATATGTATGTTCATTACATAGTAGAAGATTATCAAGTAACAACTCCCAGGTAGGTACCCACCAAACACTGCAAACCACCAGGCCAACACCCAGGTGTGCAGGGGTTGATTTTGGTCAGGCCCTTTGATGGATATCCTTAAAAATCAAACTTATAGTCACATTCAGTGAACTGTCTGTTTTTGCTTCGTGGTGGTACTCTGTTCTATCATGGGAAGAGCTTCGGTGGTTAAGACCACTACATTGACCTTAGTGTTCTTCCTTTGGTAGTTCCTCCTTCCAATACTAGTTCCTGGTAATCTGCACCTACCATTGTCATGTGGTAAATTTGATTGAAATGTGGCATCTTCAACTTGTTGGCCAACCTCTAATAAGTCACCAAGGCTATGTTTGGTAGCCAAGGGAAGAAAAGAAAAGAAAAGAAAAAAGTATAATTTTTTTGCACTTTTTCTTAGTTTAAAAATTTCTTTTTGTGTTTTTCTTTTCTTTTATTTTCTTCTCTTCTAATCGTAACCAAATGTATATACTTTTTTTTTCTAACCATCTTATCGACACGTGGACAATTCTAAGACCAATGCACCGGATGTAATAATCCTCACCCAATCTTGACCGTTGGTCTCCTTATTGTCCACGTGTCGCGTTCTGAAGTACAAAACAAGGAAAAACATGAATGAAAAAACAGAGATTTTGATCCAATGCAGGAGTAGTGTTGCTACCCTTGATTCTTATAGATGTAGGTTGATGATGAGCATCTTAACTTACTTCTTTACAATAGGTCGTTGGTAGCTTCTGCCAGAACTACATTATATATGGTGTGAATCATTCCTTGGGCTCCTGTCTAGGGCTCTCCAAGATCCCTTCGAGTGAGTTCCAGAGAAATTTGTTGTGTGGATCTAAGGACCTTGGGAGTACAACTAGCCCCACCTAACAAGACAATATAGTCTGAATATTGGACATAAATGCATGTGGTTGAGATTTGAGAAGAATGCCCTTGGAAAGACATGGTTTAGGACACTTGGCCCTTTGGGTGGAGGCCGTGAAGCTAGTAGTTTTGTAGGATCCATCTTCGTCCAGAGACTCATCAATGAGGCAGAGGTGAGGTTTTTGGAATCTTATTTGTTTCGTCTCCATAGTCCATATCCACCAAAATCTGCTTAAAAACATTTAAAATGGACAAAAAACTGTGGGGTTATTGACAGTTACATGTCCAAACTCAAACTATTCAAGATGACGCGGCGGTGCCATGTTGTCCTCACCTCTTCACTTAATTTGGAACCACCCTTGTCCTAAACATTTAGGATGTAGGGCCCACGCACCACCAATCCTTGCATATTCGCTCATATGCCAGTCTTATCTATTTTATTATTGAATGGGTTGGTAGTCTAGTGGTGAAAATGCTCTTAATTCATCACGTTGAATGGTTGATTGTGGGTTCAAGTCTTACACATCCCATTATTGCATTCTTTGGCACTCTAGAACCCACACCCATATAGGGTCCTACCTGTCTCACATGGAGAACTATTCTGAATCACCAAGATGCATGGCATCAACACTTGAACATAGAAACAGTAAAAATGATTTCTCACTCTTTTGTGAAATAAAAATTTCTATCTTTATTGAATGTCTCCACGCATGTTTTTGTTGGCATCCACGTTGGTGCAGAGGTCACATAACTTGGTAATTAACGACATCTTTCCTTTATTATTATATCTAAATAAGAAAAATATCATCATATTATTATTGTCAAAAAAGGATGTTTATACTTTTTTTTTTTCAAGCATCACAAAGTATGTATTATATCATATGGATGATGATTTTCCATTCCATCCGTTGGAATTTGGATAGAGAGGAGATAGTCTTGATTCACCAGTTGTATTTGGAGTCTAATTCAATGTATTGGTTAGTGTACCATCTAACAGATACAGGATGAACAGAGTATTGAGATCGTTATGTTATCGATACCTCAAACCATAATTTCATCGTAACTATTTCAGAGAGGCTCACCACACTTGGGATGAAACTAAGGATGTCAATTGAGATGGTTCATGATATTCGATACGGGTCTATACCAGTACATGTGCCAATCCTAGTACCACCCGATTTAGTTAATAGGACTAAGTTTACTAATGGAACATGACAGTACTGATTCCTAAAAGCATTTGTAGATTTTTCATTATCATGAGATCTAAGGTCTCTCTTACTTTGGAAAACTAACTAAAATACAAACCCATGATGCATTTCATGGTTTTACTTCTTCAAACTCTTAATGATCACATGTAAACCTCTCAAAAATAACCAGTAAGAATCAATGATAATCAAATAAACAAGCCGCGATGTAGTAATAATAATATAATTAAAGGTCCATCAATTGGAACTACGGATATTAATCGGTTCGATTTCGGTGTATACGGTGCTGTTCGTTTTGATTCACATTTATTTGATTAGAACCAAAATCACACCATTTACTAAATGGTTGCACTTTCTGAAATCGTAACTGTTTAGTAAACGGTTTCAGTTCCATAGTTTTTAAATGATGTCGATTTCACGATTTTAAACATTTTGATTGCGGTTTATTTCATACGGTTTTAAACGGTTAGTAATTGGTTTGCTAGTTTGTTCGCATGCTTACTAAAATTTGTTTTTGTTGATAAACGCTTCAATCTTGTATCAAATTAAATGAACATTGAAAAAGTAAGGATTTAATTACATAACTACATAATATGAGCAAATTATTGAATAGACTATTGGGACAGCCTTTATAGTCCTTAATTCTTTTATAAATTACATCATTATGTTTTGTTAAAACAACAAATATTTAATCTTATAGGGTTAATTGGATCGGTTTTGACGATTTAAACGGTTCGATTTTCATAGTGTCAATTTGGTTTGAAACCAACGAGTTAAACAGTTAAAACTAACCCGACCCATTTAACTAATCGGTCTTAAACTTGAAACCATAACCAAATCATTTATAAATTGGTTTTACGGTTTTAATGTAAACGGATCGATTCAATTACGATAAATGATTTTGGTTTCAAATTCACATCCTTAATGGAACTCCATTAAAAAAAAAAAAAAAAAACCATATATAAAACTTATATACTAGGACAAAATTATTTTCTTTGAAAAAGTACTGACAGTTTTGATATCTAATCGGTATTTTGTTACGGATATTATTGAAAATCCTATCCCAAAACTGTCATGTTCCATTTATTATTCAGTATTAAAATCAGTTCTTATTATCGTCGTATTAACATTACTGGTTCGAGCGTGACGATCATTCTGATCCCAAATCGACACTTCTTAAATGAAACGGTAAGAACATCACGAGAGATAGAGGTCCCATGAGGGTCTACCACTATTGATGGAGGTGATGACAGTTCAGAATTTGAGGCTGGCTGGTGTACGGTCCTCCTCAATCAAGTGGGGACGAGTCGAGATGATAACCCCACCGAGAGAGAGAGTTGTGCATTTTTTTCTGGCACGTCCTATTATGGTTGGCAGTGGGAGGCTTGACGGTTAGTCTCATTGACGTGGATGTTTCAACTAGCAAACTTTAGATGATAAACTTGGGCTATATTTGGTAGTCAAGAGAAGAAAAGAAAGAAAAAAGCATCTAGAAAAGAAAAGAAAAAAGAAATTGAGAAATTGTGAGAAAATAAAAAGAGTATGTAAGTTTGATTATCAAGTGAAGAACAGAAAAGAAAAGAAAAAATTTAAAAAATTTTGAATTTTCATATTTTCTCATATTTTTTTGCATTTTTGAAAAAAAAAATTTAAGAGAGCAAAAAAAAATTTCACAATTCTCAAAAGGAAATTTGAATTTAAAAAGAGGAATCTTCTCTTGGGTGAAGACATACCAAGTGTAAAGAAAAATTCTTAATTCAAAAAAAATATATATAAAAAATATATATTTTTTTTCTTTTTTTCTTTTTTTCTTCTTTTGACTATCAAACACATGCTTGAAAGATAATTTACAACTGGAAATGTATAGGCATATCTTGAGCCATTCATACGAGGGTGTTCATTGCTTTCAATAAAAATTAAACGATTTTCATTTAACTTTGGTATGATCTAATTCATGCGACTGAAAAATTTGTATAAGTCCATGAAACTGGTCAAACCGAAAGCTTAAATATCCCATCATTAGCAAGAAAAAAAAAAATTTACAACCGAAAGCGTATACGAAATAACCAAGAATTGGCAGACGTTCATTCGTCCACTCATTTTAAGATAACCCGATAACATCCATCCATTCCTCCCAAGATGTGCAAGTGCTTTATGTGACTGACACGAATGTATGTAACCTTCCCCTACCACCCCCCATTGGCCCATGGGATTTCATTGTCTGACCTATCTGAGTTCTTTTCATCTCTTATTTGTTATTAGCTTTGGCTACCCACCTTTCTACCTTACGTCCGTTTTCCTCTTTCCGTAAGAACAATGAGTTTCGAAGAATTAAATGAATAAATTATCTTGTCCACGGACCACAGTACTGACCCCAACGGCATTCAAAACCCACTTCCCCCATATCTCTCTCTCTCTCTCTCTCTCTCTCTCTCTCTTCACAATTTGTCCATGTTCTGAGAGATACCAGATATGTCTCAATGTGTGACTGATTGAGTAGAGAGTCATAGAACAGAGACAATAAACAGAATGTTGAGGTTATATTTTTCGGAATCCAATAGATCAGAATTAATCAAAATGAAAGGAGATAGAATCAGAGAGGAGGATAGATATCTTGAAACCATAAACTGAATTAATTCTGATTTAAATCAGATAACTCTATCAATTCCTCCAAGAATTGAATCAAGAATTGAAATTCTCTCGGTTACCACTTAGTCCAATAATTATTCAGGTTGAAAAATATCTGGAATATTTTATAGGGATGAACGTACACTACCAATGCTTCTTCAAATTAACACTTAATTCTGAATCATTCTTTTAAAAAAAAAGAGTGATTTTCTTTTTTCAAACATTCTAACACTTTTCCCATTACTTTAAGATCCAGGCAAGTGTCCGCCACCCTTCAGTTTTGGGAAAATCACTTGATTACTCATTTGTGGGTTTCACTTTATAAAATTATCCCAGTTGTGTTTCACTTAACAAAATTATACAAAATAACATTTAAATTTATAAAACTATTCAAAATAGTGATTTTTTTTTCATTTTTATTCCTATTTCTTTCTACATTTCTTCTTATCACTCTCCCTTAGTCTATTGCTCTTTTTCTAATTTTTTCAATACTGTAATTGTAGTTGTACGGTGATACATGTAATTTCAAATTTGAAACCACAAATTGTAACCATTACTAAACAGTTCCACAATTTCTGGGTGGGGACGATTCGATTTCGTAAAAGATTCTAGTTTGATTTTGACCCCTTATTCTCAAATAAGGTTCTAATGGACAAAGCAAAGAAAAAGAGCAACCTCACGCTTTCGTGTGGAGTACAGCTGTTGTAGGTATTTGATATATATATATATATATATATTTTGCTTAATTAATAAGGTCGGAAGGTTGGTTGGAAACGCCGCCAAACCGCCTTTCTTTCCCGCGTCCCCGAGGCTAGTCTTGTACCCAGCCCCCCGGTTTCAATGTCCCCACACGCCATTCTCTCTCTCTCTCTCTCTCCGTTCCCATTTAAATGGAGATAACAGACCAAACACGCAAAGTGGTGAAAGGAAAAAGATTTCTAAGATCTTTAGGAAAATTTCCTCAAGTTAAAAAGGGACAAATGTCATAAAAATGGATACTTTATAGTCTTTACCGCTATACTGCAACCCATTAAGGGCGCAGAGCTGAACGGCTCGATCCCCTCAAAAAAATCAAACCTTTTTATTAAAATATATTTATTTTTTCTCGAAAGTAATTAAGAAGTCAAGCTGCCGTTACTCTGGCCGAAGTCCGAGCAAAGCACAGAGTCCGGTGCAAAGAATTCACACGAACTAAAATTAATTTTTCGTTATTTCATTCATTTTTTGAGATTTTTCTGTATTCAGTTCTCACTTGTCATGAATCATGACTGAATCAAGAGTTAAAAAGTCCAAAGTCCAAACTTGAAATCCGAGTTCCATTTTTGTTCAATTTTTCCCTCAATAAATTTTTAGTTTTTTTAATTATCCGGTTCATGTTTGATTTCAATGTCATTTGGGTCCCTTGATAATGAGAGTTCAAAAAATTATGTAAAAGACCTGTTCAAGCCTTTCCTTCAGCTTCATCCAAAGACTAGTAACGGAGTCTTTCTGCAAATCAATCAACAAGTATAGGCACGTTATACCTGCAAATGAAAAAACCAAATAAACAAAGTACAATTAATTAATAAATAACTATATAAAATATATAAATAACATAAATAGCTTACCCAGGAAACGTATACGACGAACGTGTATACACAGTACACACCGGACGGCCAAACACAAAGCACCACGACGACGACGACGACGACGACGACGACAAAGAACACCTTATACAGATGACGGGTAACGCCGATGACAACGACGGACATGGATGACGGACGACGGTTAACGCCGAACGAAAATGGAAAGGAGATACACAGCACATGGAACAGAAATCATCACTGCACACAGATTACGGATCGTTTTAACACGCGAGAGACCACTAGCCTCACCAATGAAGCCAACACAAACAGGATTCTTTCAGTACTTAGGTTGTTTAATTATGTTCCAATTTTTAGTTTTAGTAGTATGAAATCTCATCTCTGATCATGTGTCCTTCAATAGGCCATCAATAGCAGCAAATTGGCATCATATATATGTATATACATGTTGGTCGGTCCTGTCTCTCTGCTTTCAAGGACTTTTGGGTCTCTCCGCCTTCGGAGTACAAATGAAGGGGGAAGCCTCAACAGTGCCGAACGGTTAGTCGATCTGCTGCTCCACGCCACACCTCATGCTCTCCATCAGAACACAAAAAAAGGAGCTACCTTGCCGGTCGATGTCTGACATCGCCAGTGGCCAGACACTGGCAGCCTAAGAGGAATTTTAAGAAAATATAATGAACGAACCTGCTCAATGAATTACAGAGTCTTCGGCATTCGACATGACTGAGAGCCTGCTAGGCCTTGGCTGGAAACCCGCTCTTCTCCTCTGCTGATGAGAAGAAGGTCGGATCAAAGCAGCCAAAGCTCTCTTAACCAAATCGCCTTCAACAGTACCGATACGAACCAAAGAATTCGTCATCGCTGATCTCCGAGCATTCAACCGATGCGAAGGATACGAACCAGAATGATGGTGATTGCTATGACCATTGAAACCTTTGTGAAGACTGCAACGAAACGATCCCGGATGAGTCGTCGGCGAACACATACACGTTCTCCTCTGAGAAGCCGGAGCCGACAAAGGATTACTCCCTTTCTTCACTACCTGATGACGAGGCGACACCGCAATCGATCTGCTTGGAGAAATAGATCGGTCTATAGAGAAACGAACAGAAGGCGCAGACGGAACAGATCCATAGATGTTAACACGAGTCGGAGAAATTGATCTATGGAAAAAAGCAGTAGACCGGGATGAAAAGCTAGAACTGGAAGACGCAAAAGCCGTCGACGACGAAGATGCGGCAGCCGCCGACGACGACGAACAGAACCTTCCCGACGGAGAGATCGATCTCTGAAACCCGTTCGGGACATGTAAGACAGGTCCACTGGATCTAGTTCTAGAAGAAGCCGCCATTTGAATTTGAAAGCAAAGTCTGAAATCGAAAAGAACAAAGAGAGAGAAAAGAAGAAGCAGAACGCAGACAAGAGAAGAGCCTTCTTCCTAAAGGCCCCTTTGGCTCTCTATTTGGGCAAACCTAGCTCGCTTCAACCGCTTTATTTATAGCATTTCGGAGAACAGAAGTCGACGTGATAGACTCGGTGTAAGGTAACTAGGGTTTCGTTTCGTTCTTAATTTTTAGTTAACCTAACCAGACCAGAAGTGGGTTAGGTTAAATCGATTATGGGGTTAAGTTTCTCCGATTCAGATCCAACGGCTTTGGGAGCTGTGGCCTACACAAAACGACGAATTTTCGAGCCGTTCCTGTTACAACTTTTTGTGGGGCCCACCTGAAGGTGCCACGTATGGGAATTCCGTATGTTGCAAAACCACGGGAATACCCCCTTCCACTGTTTGTTCTCATAACTACGGATTATGCCATTTTCATATGACGAAAATAGCCTTCCTCTTTTCTTTATTTTTCATAAAAACCATTTCTTTTAATGAGTGGATTAACCTAAAATAATGATTGTTTAGGAGAAAGGGATATGATAACGTGTGTGTACATGTAATGAACGAGCTACGTAGAGTAACTAGCCTTAGGGGCATAGCATTAAGATGATAGCTAATTAACAGCTCACTAATCTCAATTATGGGATAATCTTCTAGGGAGGGAATCATAATAGATCTTTCTAGTAAGATTTTTATATGATTTTCCATTAATAGAGAAAGAGCTTTTAGAAATCAAGCAAATCATAAGGTATCTATATTTTTCAGGTAATTAATACCATGAAATGATGCTTTACTTAAAATTTTTCGATGAATTAACATGGATTAAAATGAGAAAAAAAATGTTCTTTCGTCATGTGGCCCCTTTGCCAAATAAGAGCGACAACAAAATGACATCCCGCCCATAATGATGGGATTCAGATCTGCTCTACGATTGGGCCTGACATCTGATAGATGGGAGGATCTGAGGGCATATTCAGATCCTCTCACTTGTTGGATGTGTGCTGAAATGCTCAATGTCTGAAGAGGATTTGGATGCCTGTTGATGTCCATGTGTGCCCCCTCATTCGCCACAATGACTAGAGAGTGTATATAATTTGGTCCACTAATTAAATTATTAAATCTAACTAATTCTTTGAAGGGCCCACTTGGGGCAGATTACTTTCTAGTTTCAACCACCGGCCCACCACCTTGTTTTCCATCCCACGCACATTGTTTTGCAACTGAGTGGTGCTCCTTAATCTTTCCTTAATCTTTGGATTAACGTGAGGTTAAGATAGAATAGTCAGTTAAGTGGTTGCATGCACAGAAAATAGAATAAATGCTTAAATTTAGGCAATCCATCCATCCTCAAAGGAAGGGAGGGGCACACTGTTTCCCACCTAAATGCACATTGTTTTGCATGATATTACTTTAATAGTATTAGATGATTCTCTGTTACTTTAGTCAAAAGTTTTTTCCTCTTTAGGATTTGGAGGTGAAAATGGATTAAAACTGTTCTTGGGGGCTTATTTGGTATTACAAATCACTTATCTCAAAAAGGCACATGAGCCACCAACCTATAGATTTACCATATCCTCCTAATTACATTAATGGGGATAATAATCACCAACAGCCCACGAAATATTGTTGATTTAGTAAGAGAGTTAGGTTGAAATTAGGGTTTTTTTTTTTTGGGTGATGGTTGAGATTAGGTTATTTTCAAGACGTTTTAACCATCCTACTAAACCCTCTCTCTCTCTCTCTCTCTCTCTCTCTCTCTCATTCATTGAATTAAATCATGTTCTCCAGTCATATCGGTTTGGTTCGAGATCAAATGATCACTTTTTGATCATATCAACTGATTCAGAACACCCGATATGCCAGCAATATTGAGATTCGATCCATAGATGTAGTGGATGATGAATTGTTTCTTCTTTTTCTTCCACCAAGACTCAGACAAGATTGACCTTGGATGGAACTAAACAAGATTTGGCAAAGGATGAAATAACTATATTGGTTAAGTTGACTTAGAATCAACATGGATTGATTCAAAATTGATTGTATCAGTCAATTTGACTTAGAATTAACATAGATCGATTATGATTAAACTTGATTTTATGTATTTTCAGTCTAATCAAGTCAGGCAAAGTCCGTAATGGATTTGGTTGATGATTCTAAGATTTGACATCGAAATGAATTGGTTTCTATGAAAATCGATTCCATAAGCAGTTTGAAATTTTAAAACATTTATTCTAATGAAAGTTTCTTTACCTTATGAGTGTAATTTGGGGAATCCATGGCAAATGAAAGTGATTATCTTTTGCAATGAATGTGATTGTACGGTGAGCATTGGATGGCTGAAACCATCCAAGCATGTGGCTCGAGGTCCTTTCGATCATCCAATGCTCATTACGTGACCGCACTCATTGTAATGAATAATTTTGTTGACAAATGGTTCCTTACTTGGAAGTTGGTAAACAGCGGTCCCAAATCCCGAGACTTCCCGCCAACACCAACTGTCCGACGCCGCCACCGATCAAGGCAATTATGACGCCCTCACTGAACTCACCTTCTAGAGGTCGTTGTAACTTGTTAAAGACTTGAACCCCACGCTCCCTCCTCTCCTATTGGTTTTTGGGTTTCAATTTTTGAGCCTTGGAGGGAACTCATTCAAAGCCAAAACATGCGGGCTTAACACGTAATGACAATTGGCATATGCCATCGACGGCCTTGTTTCCATCGTCGATGGAGAATGAATTTTTTTTCTTTTGGAAAAATAGTTTCAATGAGAGTGTGGGCCCAAAGCCTAGAAACATGGGGAAGGTATCGATTAAGATCAATCCCTGGTTCCTCATCTCTGATTGATTCGGATCAATGATCCATATCGTTTCAAGAGTAAAACAGTAAAAGAACGTATTTTTTTTTTATTAAGGGGCAAAAATGACCAATATGCATTGATCCAATACGTATCGATCTTTATCAATACCGATACCAATATCGAGAACTAAATTCATAGTGTGTTCTCATTAGCCTTGCCACACTTGCAGAAACTACATCCCCCGTAAGAAACATTTCACTTTTTTTTCTTTTAATATGTATTTGAGGAAAAAAGCTTGATAGGCAATATGATCCTTGCACCCAAATACAAGGGGAGGCAAAATGAGAGATGGAAATCTCCAACACTATTTATACTTCCATGTGCACTGCTATTGACCCCTATGCTAGCGTAGGGCTACACTATCTTTTAGGAAACTTTGCACTAGTGTAGGGGCCAACGAAACGAGCACGTAGGGGCATCAATAGAGTGGGTATTTTGTATTTCAAAAAGGTGGGGTTATCATTTCACTTCTTTGTGTTTATTTGCACGGAGCACACGACCAAGCAATGTTTTTTCCATATGAAAATTTCCTTGAATTTTATTGTCTTGACAGGTTTATTAAAAATACTCATCATATTGTGTGTTACGTAGAATGATGATGTGATAATTTTGATAATATATATATTAGAATTTGATACTATGAATGATGATGTGATAATTTTCATAATTTTTTATCAAATAAAAAAAATTAATAGTACACATGTTAAATTACTCACGTGCTAAATTTTAATATCTAATTCTATCAAAGGAAAACGAACCTACCAAGCTTTGTGTTGCCCCTGGACATTTTGATGAACTCAAACCCAAAATTAACATTTTGATCACTCCAAATGTTTAGGGTATTTTGATAAACTCATTACGATGAACTATTCTAATAAAATTGGCCAATATATATTGGCCTTGAATCAAACCTTAATAATAGTGTCTATCAATCGTGTGCTCTTTTTTTAGGGGGGAAGAACCCTACAAGTCTGGCCTATGAAAGAAAAAAACCTAAAAGGGTTTCTATCATACATGGTTCCCATAAACATCAAAATGTAAAGAGCTCCGAATAAATTAACTTTTGGAACCCTTAACAGACAACACTGATTAATATAATCCATCTATGCAATGGGAGGATAAAGTAAACAAGATCTGATGCTCTCCCACGATGTATATAATATTTTTTCTACGCATGAACTAATAAATGGTAAGAGAAAGGAATCTAGGGGCATCGTTAGTGGAGCCCATTAAAATAAAGACTAATTCTAAGAGAACAGGATTAGTTGGGGGAATGGGCCAAAACCCTAATAATCTCCCAGGATATAAGGTAAAGTAGTTGGAGGAAGGAAGGTGTTGGTGATTAGGGGATCATGTCATGAACGTGGATACATAAATTAAACTAAAATTAGTTTAATATGGATATATATATATATATATATATGGACCAGACCAGCCATGTGGTTGGCCCTTGACATAAGAGTGCTTATGGGAAAAGGGGAGGTTAGAAGGTAGGTTGGAACTTGGAAAGAAACAATAGAGTGAGCTCTAAACCACAGAGATACGTAGACAATAAACAAGAATTGGTTAGCTCTACAAAGAGTTGGAGACCTGTCAATAGGCCACCAAATGGGTTCCAAACTTTCAATCATGGTAGTTATTTAGGCATCGTTTGACAACGTTTCTGTTGTTTTTGTATTTAGAAACAACAAAAACGGTTTTTCATGTTTTCTAAAATAAAATTGATTTTTTGGTGTTTGATAAACCTGTTTCTCGAAACGTTTTTTGTAGAATAGTATCATCGGATGCCCAAAAGGGAGAGAATGTTCGGTTGCCTTTTTTTAATAGTTGAACGATTTATCGGGCACAATTACTTTTTTTTTTCATCTCAAATTTGTATCTAGAAACGACGAAACAAGTCAGACTTGTTTGGTCAAAGTTGATTTTAGAATAATATATAGGCATAAATTTTGATTTATGTTTTTAGAAACTGGTGAAATAGAACAACTTTATCAAATCAAAACAATTTTGATTTCTTGTTTCTGGGAACAAAAAAATGCAGAAACAACAGAAACAAAACATTGTCAAACGATGCCTTAAAGTACTTAGGTTGTGTTTGGTATTTATTAAAGAAACATTAAAAACGTAAAATGATGGAACGACGCAATTTTATTTTAAATGCTAAAAAAGTGAACAACTAGGGTAATCATATCCTAAAACAGGTTCACCAAAATATATATATATATATATATATATAATGTTTTGACACAGAAATTGAAAATTCTTTTTTTGACACAAAACATCATTTCTGAAACTGAATGATTGCCAAACGCAACCTTAGACCTTGCTGCTGAAGTGGAAAGGAAGTGAACCAGGTCAGGGCGTCTTTGGTTCCAAGTCACTCCATCTTTGTCAAATCAAGTCTGTTCATACATACACAGGGAACATGGCATCATCCTACAGAAAAAAAAAAAGAAGCATCATCCATTATTTTATGGCTTTGATGAGATCTGTATGAATCATATCATTTGCTGGTTTAATCTATCTTGCAATTTTTCTTCTGAATTGGTTATATTTTATGTCTGCTAAAAAATCTTTGTTTTTTCTCTTTCTCACTCCAATTTTAGGTTTTTATTTTGATGATTCTAATAATATCCTATCCTATTCGGATATGAATGAATGGAAGATGATGCCATGTATGATCCAGGTTCCTCGACCTTGCTTCATTTTGTAGTGTAAGGCAAATTGAAAACATATGACAATATTAGCTGTTATGAGATATTCTAGGCTCTCATTATCTTATGGGGCAGATAAAGAAATGATCAAGGCTACCAAATGGAGGACTAGCATGTAAATCGATCAAATATCATATAAGTTTTTCTTTGTCAAGAGAAATAAAGGAAACAAAAGTGAAATCAAAGCAATCAAAAGAGATTTTTGTAATCATTACTTTAAATGATTGTGTAACTCACAAAATCGGTTATTATATCTTATTTTACTTTACAATTAAGTCCCATGAATTTGAGAAATAAAAAAAAAAAAAAAATCACTTTCATTCCTTTCCTTTTACTTGGGAGCATTTAATTTGAAATGGAAAATAAAGATTATATTGAAAAAAAATATAATTACCAAATATTGTAAGAATTTTAGCAAGATTATATAATTATGATTACAAAATTTTTCCTTTTATTTCACAAATCAAATTCAGTTCCCTTCCTTTTCTTTTACTTGCAACCAGTAGGAGCCATAAGAATATGATTGATAATATTTTGATGGTCTAATTGATCTATTATTTTCGTCATTTGAATCAATGTTCTTGTCTTGCTCACATGAAGACTGAATCTTTTATTATCAGTTTTTTCTTTCTTTAATTAATAGTTGATTTGTAATTTAGGATACATTTAGTTTTATGTCTAAGAGAAAAGGAGGATAAGCTTGACTAACCCAATTTTTTTTTCACATCAATTTCACCTAAATACTCTCCTTTCATGTGATTCTACTTGCCAACAAGAAATGGAATCTAACCAAATATCTCAAGCACCATCCCTTACATCCAAAGAAAAGAAAAATAATAAAATAACCATGGTGAGAATTTGACATGGATATCAAAATATAGCTTTTATATCATGTATATCTATTCTTATTGATACTCTTTATAAGTCACAAATTTTATGGATTTTCTATTTATCAAAAACAATTATAGATCTGCTTTCCCATCATTATACCTAGTGGAAGTATAACGTTCCATTATTTGCCACATAACTGTGCAGGGTTAGTCTCCATGTGATAGAGGATTAGACATACATCTCATTGGTATAATTTCAGCTTAAAATGAGTACAAGAAGCAGCTAAAAGTACAAAAGATATCATTTTTTTTTTAAATTTTATATTCATCTCTATTTGGTGACTTTACTAAAACTTTGAATCAAAGTTTGAGCAACTTTCCTTATTTTTCGTACTTTGAACTAAAATCTAAAAATTGAGATGTAAACATGATCCTTTTATCACATGGACTAACTCATGTATTGTTAAGTGTTAAATAGTGAAGCACCATATTTTACTGGGCATAGTGATACCTAGAAGGACTCAAATTTCTTAATACTTATCTTTGGATCAACTTGGTTTGACCCGTACCTATCAAACCCTAAAGTCAGATTTTTGTGTGAGAGAGAATTTAAAGAAAAGCCCTGCTTCTTATCCCTAACATTAGATTCTTTGCATCTTGTTCGCAAACATGCATCTCACAAAAATATCTAAGACGCATCTATTCTATCCTCTTTGTCCATCAAGAGAACTAAGCTACTCTCTAATTTAAGTCTCTTGAAGGGTTAGCATCACAATTAAGAAGATAATTAAGATGGAATTGCCTGGTTCAATTGAGTTAAATTTGGTTGAACCGGCTCTGGTTTCTAGTTTCCAATTTTTCAGACTGAATATTCCACATTCTCCTTGAAAATCAGACGGTTGAAGTGAACCTATTTCAGTTTACTTTTAGTGAGTATTATGTCTGCAGACCATTATCTAAATAAAGGAGAAAGTCTCCCTGAACCTAAGGTGGTTTCCTACGCCCTCTCACAATAGTAAACTATTATTTTTTTCTTAAATAAATAAATAAATACATTGTGAGATGGCGTAGGAAAGGCCTCAGGACCAGATAACCCTAATACTTGACCGTTAAAACTGTACTAAATGGTGATGGAGTGTGAAACCTTGGTTTGCATGATACATGGTACTGTTGGGAGCATTTGGGACAGTATAGAGCTGGTGAGGCATGGGATATATATGTTCCTTGCAACATAATTATCTTATGTAGAGATAAGCATCTCTTTAGTTTAAATTCCAATGATGTGGTGTCACTTTTGCTTGTATTAAAAGAAAGGTAACCCTTGTTAACCAAAAAAAAAGAAGGAAAAAAGTAACCCTCAACTTGCCTTAGATAATACTTTTCCATCATATAAATTTTAATTATTTTAAGCATGGTGAGCAAGGGATATGCCTTAATTACATTTTATATTCATAAAAAAATGCTAAGTATGAATCACTTGGCCTCTTGGAGAACTTTTCTTAAGAACTAAAGAAAGAATTAAATATAATTAAAAGGTTTGTAGTCAAATTTGTCTTGTTAACTCCATGACATATGCTGCTTGTTAGTTGTTTGGAAAGTTTCAACCAGTCGGTATCTGCCCACCATAAGAAAATCAGTGGGTGACCTATTCTTTGGGGGCTATTAACCAAATAAATATAATTAAATAAGAAAAAAAAAAACCCCTCTTGTGAAACTTGTTTTACATGTTTTGCTAAGTCTTATAGAATTGGAGAATAAATTAAAGAGATTTAAAAGATTTTTTTTTGGTAAGATAATGATTTAATAGATTATATTTATGAAAAAGGAGATGGTTGCCCACAATGTCAGTGTTGGGGGGGGGGAGATCTCTTACCCACACCAATGGCAGTTCAAGGGATAGTATAATTCATATAGGACCCACATGATCAAAGTAGGAGAGAGGAAACTATAAAAAAAAAAAAGAAAAAAGAAAAAAGATAACATATTCCTTTTTTGATAAAAAATGTTTATTCAAAGACATGTAGAGCATGTAGATGATGAATTATAGAACTCCATCAATCATAGAGTAGAATTGAATCAAACTGTCATACATGTTATATACATGGTCTTATGTCTAAACAATAGGCTTAGAAAAGAGCGGGGCTGCTCTTGGTAAGAGAACATTAGTACACCAGCGTCGTGAGGAACTTTTTCCCATCACAATTGACCACTGTCTTGGAAAATCTATGGAAAAGTACAACCTGAGACTCTCTCTCTCTCTCTCTCTCGCTCTCTCATGCCATCTTGAACACGATTGTTCCTCATAAAATTCAAGCCCACATGTCCTACTAGTCCTCCGTGTTTAATGGAACGTAAGTCTATACGTACGTACAGGAATTTGAACCAGGATGTAAGACTCATTCTATTTTCTAATCTTCCATGAAAGTGATGCTATGAACAACTTATAATATCTTGAGTCCTCTTGAAATACTGGTAGGAACTAGGAACCCATTTTTAATTCTCTCAAAAGAGTAAAAGTATATG
The DNA here is from genome assembly GCF_013358625.1 of Macadamia integrifolia. Taxonomy (NCBI): domain Eukaryota; kingdom Viridiplantae; phylum Streptophyta; class Magnoliopsida; order Proteales; family Proteaceae; genus Macadamia; species Macadamia integrifolia. Next base: position 8,606,104 of record NC_056563.1, on the reverse strand, counting down.
AATGAAAGCTTTGAAGGTGGATGGATGTGAGTAGAGTGCTCTTTACGTTTCTATAAAGTTGTAAAGGAAAGCAACTCCCATGTTCTCTACTTCTCTCTTGTTTGAATGAGGGTGACAACACAGTAGAAAGAACCCTAAATGGGTTGGAACCGAAGCTTCTCTGCAAGGTCACCATGGAGACCAGAGAAACCTTCTTGAAGGGGACTAAAGCTAGAAGGCTTGAAAATGGAAAATGGAAAATGGAATCCCCCATAAGCTTTTGGTGTTTTGAGGGGTCAATTAACAGTTCCACCTAAATATCTTAAAAAATATCCTGAGTCTTCCTCACCTCTACTATTCTATTATTCTCTAAAACGCGTCTAATGGGTCTTCATAGTGAAGTCCCTTCAGGAGATTTTAATGCAGATTTGAAAGTGATTAAAGATGCTAAGAAGATTTCCTTTCTTTTGCCTCCTCCCCAAGGCCATTATTAGGCACCAATATGATCATTAGGTTGTGTGGTTGAAGAGAAGATTGATTTTGTCATTGCCCATGGAGGAGGTGTCTATTGACTCCATTCTATTTGAAACTTATAGTCATGGGTAGTTGATTTTTTTTTTGGTGGAAGTCAAGGGTAGTTAATTAAATAGGAATATTCTAGCACCCAAATCTCCTTTTTTCAGAGGGCCCACCCTGGCCATTTTTTCAAACAGTTTTGTGCAATAATGGATGGAGTGATAAGTCAGGATTCGTGAATCCTGTGCATAGCGCACTGGTTGCAATCACTGTTGATAGAACAGACGCCATATTTGTGGTCTAAGGATAAATTATTGTCACACGCATTCTCTCCCAACCCACCTCTCCCCCTCCCCCCTCCCCCCTCCCCCCTTGTGACTAAAGTCCCCTTAGGCAGCTCACTTGGGCCCTGTTAATAATATTCTTGATATTTGATTCTTTTGATTCTTATTCTGTAAAATCAGAATGAGAGTGGAATTCTGTTTGGTAAAATCGGTTTGTTTTCAAAATTTTATAGATTAGACTAGGGGTGTCAACCGGTCAGGGCGATCCGATTTTGGTCGGGCTTAATCGGGCTTGAAAACTTTTAAAGGTTGCACCGTATCCGCCCATTAAACTAATCGGGCTTAGTTAGTGAGAGCATGGTACATTTTATATTCGGTCGGTCGGTCTCGGGCTATAATTGGGCTATTAAAATCAAGCCTTAATCGGGTTTTAGTCGAGCCTTAACCGGGCCACGAACATGTTTAATGTTAAACGGGCGTAACCGATTTTTAAACGGGCCTTCTTTAATATTATTGAGCAACAACGCCGTGACGGACGATGGGGTTTGGTTTTCTATTTTTCATTGTCTAAATCTGGTTGTGGTTATTCTTTTATTTGTTTTAAACTGGTTGGACATTTCATAATCCATGCTATGTACAGTAACATGGTTAATTTTACAAAATAAAATTTTAAGCAAAGAGATGATTGGATGAAAATGCAATGAGAATGCTCTCATGTGGGATTGCCCATAACTACAAATGGATCTCAATAAATGTATTGATTGATCAAAGGAACCTACTCTCTTCCAAGTCACATATTTAAAAACATCACAAAAAATCCAAAGCATTGATCCAACATGCTCCTAAATCTCTTTCTTAATGATTATTTAATTAAGAGCGGTTTGGGTATTTATAGGTGAACTTAGTGAAGCATTTTAGGCAGGAAATCAGGCTCTAACGGACGTATTCTAGGACCACCGGTCGACCTCCATCGTAGCCGATCGACCGCCAAGAGCCGTTGAGGCAAAATATAGCTGTTGGGGCACTTACAGGCAGTCACCGGTCGGCCGAAACTTTCTACCGGTCGACCGGCTATGGTCTCGGACAGTTCCGATCGATCGGGGCTTCCAGCCAGTCGACCGCCAACATGACATACTCTCGGTCGGGTAAAATAGGTATCTTACAACTGGGTCGGGCCAGGCCGGTGCAAAATAGACCGGTCTCGGTCGGGTATTAATTGGTCGGTCTCGATCGGGTGCCCGACGGTCCAAGTATCAAGACTGAGACCGACACGTTTAATAAACGGGCCGGGGCGGGCTGGGCTATAAACGGTCAATTCCGGTCGATTTCATCGGTCGGGCCACGAATTGACACCCCTAGATTAGACTGACCCTACATGTCCTAAAAATATATATATTGTTTCTTATTATTTGGATTGGACTGTGTGATGACTTCTTATCCAAGGTCTAGATCATGAAGATACTAATTGAGAAAGAATTTACTGTTAATGCTATAGAATAGACCCGGCCACTAATGACAAGAAATATCCGAAGAAGATTAAGTTCAAGAATAGAAATCAAGATTGATAGAAGGAAAAGAGAACTAGTGCAAAACAAGATGTTGAGTTTAAATCAAGACAAATTGTTTATCGTTTTCGCAAGAAACCTGGGCACAAAAAAAAAAAGTCTCAATGTTACTCTTTCCTAAAATTTGGTGAAAAACAACATCAGGTATATTTGTTACTTCAATTTTAGATAAAATTAATACTATAACTGTTAAATATGGATCATGGTGGTGTAGAAACGTAACTCTAAAACGATGCAGAAGATAAAAACAAGAACAAACAATGCACAAAGATTTTACGAGGTTCGACAAGGTTACCTACGTCCCCGATGAGATGAGATCCTACTTCACTATCAATGGAGAATAGAGTTACAGCGTGTCCTCACAACTCTCAGTATTGCTTGCATTACAGAGAAAAAAAACCCTTGCTACAAATATATAGCGAAAAACGCTAATCCAGAAAGTATACAATTGTCCTCAAATAAAAAATTCGAGCAGGGGGCTGCGCCCCCTACACCCCCTGCTATGCAGAAGGGCCTCTTGCCCTCTTTATAACCCCCACAGCCCGCTAATCGACTAGAAGGACCGCTGTCCTGCCCGTCGAGGCGCTGCACCAGTACTCTCTAGGTCAAACTGTGATGGAATACAAAACATCATACACCAACAGATGGGTTGCTTCTAAAGCAATTACACACGTATCCAATACCTTGTAGGGGTTCAAGCAACTCTGATACAAGCTTCATTTATGTGGGAAAGGATGACAAGACACAAATTGAAAGAGTTGAAGCTTTTGAATTACAGTTGGATGATAGGTCAATTTTTTTATCTAGTTGATTATTTGTACGCTCTTAGTTTTAGGAGAAATTTGTTATTTAATTCAAAATTGGAGAAACTTTGATAGGAATTTATTTTGGAAATAAAAGATTTTTAATTAATAGAGATGGTAAAGTTATGCTGCATAATTATAGAAACAACAATATGTATCGAATCTTCACCCAAAAAAAATGTATCAAATGCAATTGTGTGGTAATATTATATGTTATTGTGAGACTATGTAACATTGTAGATATAATTGATATAATGATTAAGTTTGGGATATTGGTTGGAGTAACTCTAGAAAAATTTTCAACGTGTGAAAGTTACATTTTTGAAATAACTAAAAAGATTTATCATCAAAAGGGTTTTACAAGAAAATGTTTTTATTTATTAATGTAAAAATATTATATATTTTATCTTATTGTAAAAGCATTATTGTTTTTTATTGGTTTTATGAATGGCTAGTCTTGTATGTTATTTCTTATTTCTATTTGGGGGCATTTTGGTACTTATCAAAATACGCCCAATAGGCATCTTAGATATGGACATTAGGTGTCTAGCATCTTACTCAGGGTTGAATTTTATGGCTGATCATCTCTACCCTAAATATATAGATATCTCAAAGCCACAGAGGCAAGGAATTTTTTTTTTTCAAAATACTAAGTTGTGGTATATCTATCCAGCTAAGGTTAGCACTTTGTTGTACTAAAAGAAAAAAAAGGTTTAGCACTTTGATTGTTGGAGAGATCCTTATAAATTCCATTAATGGCTTCATCGTGTTGTGATTATCCACAATCTTCTTCTATAATTACTTCAACGGGTTAAACCCTTTTTTTTAAGTAAAGATTCAACAGGTTAAACTTAAACCTTCAAAAGGTATGTCTTTTTTCTTCTTTTTTTTTTTCATTATAATGTCAATTTCATTATATTGCTAGATAATCAATAAAAGGACAAATATTTTTCAGAATGAAGTTTTTTAAGGTCTTCGAATAACAACTAACAAGGGTTGAAATATCATTGAAATTTCTTCCAATTGCTTCTGACCGTGGCACTCATTCTTCAGTTTTTTGGGGCATTCAATCTACTTCAACTCTATTTCTTATTTATATAAGGGAAAAAATTCTAATACAGTGATGAACTGTATTTTTGAACTAGCCAATACCGCCAGTCTGCCAGAATAGGGATATCCATGATTTTTGTGAACATGATGTAACGTTAGATCTTATATCTTAATGTATTCCTTTTTCTCATTTAAAAAAAAAATTCAACGGTTCTAGCTTGAAGTATATTATCCAAATAAAAATCATTTTATTCTATTTAGGTGTATCAATTCCGGCCTGCATTGGTAGGCTCGACCGAGCTCGACATGTTTATGGCCCAATCTAGACCGACCCGATTAATAAAAGCCCGACACGTTTATAAACAGGTAGTACACGGTGCAGTCGTCTAGCCTGACGGGCACCTGACTGGCCTGACACATTTACAAGCCCAACTTAGCTCGACCCCTTTGATAGTACTTGTATTTTTTAAATGTTTTTTAATATTATTTGTATTTAGTGCTAAGGTTATGTGATATGTACAATTGAGATGGTGGTGATTGTTATCTGAAAATTCATCTTTTTCAAACATAGTTTAATTGATTTAAACTTGCTCAACTTGGGATGTGTAGGCATAGTTTAATTGATTTGAGTTCCGATGGATTAAAGACCGAGTACCTTTGTAACTTAGATGCTTTTATCTTTGGCTTAATCCATTTTAACTATGAGATATTTCTTTGCTATGCCCATCTTTGTCTCATTTTATTGGTATTCCTTTCAAGTACATTTAAAAGACCAATTTTTGTAACAAAAAAAAAAAAAGATCAATTTTAAAGAGGACCGGTTTAAAGCTTGTTTAAAGGTAAATAGGTTTATAGCTCAGTTAAGGCCTAATTATCAACCGTACCATGCCCATTTAGCTAAACGGACATTCACGGTGCAACCCTAAAAATTGGCCGCCGAGCTCGATTAAGCCCGACAAATTGACACCCCTAATTCTATTCTTTAGAAAAAAAAAAAAAACTCAGTCGGTTCATTTTGGATCTTGACTAGTCTTTGGATTTATAATGGCTTGTTCGCATATATTGTTTCTGAGTCATCTATTTTTAAGATATTTTAAATTATAATCATTCGATCCCACTAGAGTTAGGAGAGTGCACAATAATGTCTACAATATTGATATACATACGGATATATACAGGATGTGTGCCAATACAAAAAGGGATATTATATTGAATAAGATTGAAATGTAACTAATCTAAACTAGGGGTGTCAATTGGTTGGAACGGGCTGGTCTGGGTTGGGCCTAACCAGGCTCAGACAAATTCTAGGGTTGTATCGTGAACACCCGTTTAGCTAAACAGGCTTAGAAAGGGCAGACACGATACGATTTATAATCGGGCCGATCGGTCTCAGGCTATAATCGGGCTACCATAAACGAGCCTTAACCGGGCTATAAACACGTTTATCCCTAAAAAGTGAATTAAACTGGCTCTAAATGAGACTTCCCAATGTCGATGCAATAGTCGAAGTATTCAATCTGACAAGCTTATTCTACTGAAAGCACAATTTTGCTTCAAGCATGTCCTACAAATCCACCATTAATTCACCACCACAATTATATAAATTTTATTTTTAAATTTAATTTTCTATTGTAAAGACACTTGTTTATCGATCAATCTCTTGTTCATCTTGAAAATTGGAGCAAACTCACTTGGACTTTTGCTTTACTCTTCAATTTTATTGGTGGCAAAATGAGGATTTCAAATAGTATTAAAGGGATTGGCTAGATTGGGCATAAAAGACTCGGTTCATGCTGGGCTTATAAATGTGTCGGGCCAGTCAAGCGCCCATCGAGTTAGGTTGCTGCACAGTGTATTACCTATTCATAAACATGTTGGGCTCAAGCTCGATTCAAATATTAATTGGGCCGGTCCAAGTCGAGCCATAAACTTGATGATCTCGGTGGGGCTTACCGGTGTGGTCCGAAAATTAACACCCCTAATCTAATCATGTCCTCTCTATCAAACGATTGAAATGGATATATCATCTGTCCACCTAGCAAAATAAAATCCTTTGTGGCATTTAAAGATTAACATATGTCTATGATAGTAGTAATATATATATATTTATAAGGAAAAATAATCGTAAAATGCAATGTGGCCCCTACGCCAAGACACACGGGAGGCTGAAATAACCGCCCTATTCCACATGAAAGGTGAAAATTCCACCGTTGTTGATGCTTTCACATGAGCTCTCATTCGTCCCCATGCTGGTGCAGAAGCTATACTGCCTTTTATGAAAACCTCTCCCATATATATATATATATATATGGAAAAAGAAAGCTATCTAGTTGTGTGGATCCTGTGCCCGAATACAGGAGTGCAGGAAATCAACACCCAACCACTGAAATAAGATATCTCATTTATTTAAACCCTTGTATGTGCTCTAATTGGCTCGCATGATGGTACAAGGACTACATGACTAGACAATGATCTCTTTCCCATATGTATTTTGTTAGGGTACGATGCCTTGTATTACGTCTCAATTTAATTCAGAGAGTACTGGTGCACATGTTCTATTTCTCTGTAAGTAATCTTGAGAGAGGTGTGAGGACGAACGCTGTAACCCTATTCTCCATTAATAATGAAGTAGAGATCTCATCTCACCGAGGACATAGACAAGCTTGTTCCACATAAATATGTGTGCATTGTTTGTTCTTATTTTTTTCACTATTTTTGTTCCATCATTTTAGGATTATGTTTTCAAATATTTTCCAGCCACTCATAAACAGTGGATAAGGATAGAAGGATTCAACGCTGATTGGAGAAAAAAAAAAAAGGTTATTCATTTGCAATCCTCAAGTTTTCCATACAAGTAATTAAGAAATTAAATATTTTTATAAATCCAACAAATGAGGAATTGTTTTTTTTTTTTCCCCCTTTAATTTAATTAAACCATATTTTGTTTCCTTCTTTGGTTAAACTTAATACATAGTTTCATACATAAAATGCATAACACTTTCAAGTTTCAACTACATATGATCCCATGGCTCCATCATTAAAAATTCAACACAATATCTCAAATTTTATTCAACACAATACCTCAAATTTTCCATGGGAAGTTTCATTACTCATCAAACGGATACCAGAAAAGAAAGAAAATATATTTTACAGAGAGAGATGGAAAGAGAGAAGAAGAAGACGAAGATCTAAACTACGTTTTCTCTTCCATTTCCATCTTACAAATACATGAAACTTCTTATACAAGTCCTCATATTTACAGAGAAACCAAAAGAAGAAACACAAAAAGAAAAGAAGAAGAAGAAGAAGAAGATAGAAGGGGTCCATCATCCATGATCATCAAGAAACAGAGGCTCCATCTCTATCACTCGTCAAAGAGAATCTGGTGGGTTTGGGCTGGAAATTCCTTCTCCTTCGTAGTTTATGGTTCGAGGGTTTGATGATTTGAAGAAGAAAAGCCTTAACGATCATCTTCTTCGACGATTCCAATCTATTTCCCGAGCTAGGCAAAGCCCTTGATCTGCTCGAGACCTTACGTGTGGTATTGCGGTGGAAAGTACAGCGGAACGAGCCTGGATGTGTAGTTGGAGAGCAAAGGCAGGATCGAATAGCACTATTCTTATTATAATTGGATTTTGAATTATTGCGTACTAAGCTTCTTGATGCCATGGATGGATGATTGACTCTCTCTCTCTTCTCTTCTTTCTCTCTCTGGTTTTATTTTTCTTGGGGCTTTTGGCTGAAAAACCAAATCCAATCTTGGATTGGGAAATGTATTTGTTTTTATAGTCTATGAGTACAATAATACTCCTGATTTCAAGAAATATTACTTTCTAACCATTTTCTCATTTCCTTCTTAGTTGATCCGGTCATGAGTCCAAGGCATGATTCTAAGTATTAGTATCGGATTAGTCATATCAGCTGTATCATATTGGTATTAACTGAGATTGATATCGATAAATGATTGATCTATAGATTGGATCTATATCAGTTTTGAAATAGAGGTAAAGTCGTAAGAAAAAAAAAATCTTTTTTTCTATAAAAAATAAAGGTAAAATTGATCGATTTAGACCAATTTAATTTGATCTAGATCAGTATCATTTGCACATATAGATATCGATACCAATGTCAATACCGATAACTAAATCCTTGGACTCCAAGGTATAAATAATTGGCAATGGAATCGACCTCCATTGAATTTGATTTTGATTCATTCAAGAATTTATTGGAATCAGCTGTGAATCAGATTGAGTCATACAAATTCAAATATGGTTGATACAAATTGTTGGAATTGAAATTGGATCCAGTTGATTCTGATTTGATACTATCAAAATTGGCGATCTAATTCCGTTCTAGTCTGCATAGTTTGGTGGTTTTCTTTGTCTGATTATGCCGTGAAAGGGTGATGTGGTTACAGTATCAGTGAGATTGTAATTTAAGTTATGACTTGTCCAATTCCATATTCAAATTCATTATATACGCTCCCTTGTTCTTAGCTAATTTTTTTTTTTATTTAATTTTTGATTTTCCTTTTGGATAAGAAATGAAACTTATATTAAAATAAATCTTTCCTAGAAAAATTCCAACTTGAAGATAAAAATTTACAAGAGAAGGTATTAGATGAACCCACTAGAGAAGAGACATAAAACCTAGAGAAACCTGATGCCAAAACATGGGTACCCTTAATTTTAGAATTTTTTGATATTTTAAGATAACAATAACCAGTATTGTGGTTACTGCCTAGGTCAATAAAAAATTATAGTATCGACCAGAGAGTATACAAGACTGATTATAGTTCTTTTTCCTTAATTTTCTTTCATCATTTGGCGAAATATGTTATGAAACCATAACTGTGTAAAAAATAGATGGAAAATGGCTCTGTATAATAAATAATAAAAGAAAAAGTAAAAAAGAAAAATGATTCCTGTGAAAGAATGTGGTCTTACTATTTTTTGGTAAAGAAGTGTTGCCCTTACTATGCCCAAATACATAGGAGAGCAAAATGATTGTTCAATCCTTATGAAACAAAAAATGATTTTTTTTAATGCTTTCTTGTGCATTCCCATTGATTGTACACCGTAGAACTGCAATCCTTAGAGAAAACTCTTCCTTTATATTTAAATCCCTCTTTAAAAAATCACTATCTTGTGAAATTCACGTTGATACCTTTATGCAGAGTTTTAGTGACCCCACCGTGTTGTTGTAAAAGCCACGAGATCGGGCAGCACAGTTTTTAAAATCAGATCAATATTGGACAAAACTGATCCCAAATATCATACGATTCACGGTAGATCTAAAGGTAACAAATCCAAAAAATCCAATTAAAAAAAAAAAAAGGGTATACTGATCTGATTTAGTCCAATCCTAAATAAGGTTTGAGAACTGAATGAGATCGGTCAAGGCAAAATCCACTTTGTTCAGACATAAATTTCCTGATTTCAATTTAATAATTTATTTTACTATTTTATTTTTTGTCCATACCAATTCCATCGGTCATGGCCGATACTGATTGAATCGGACCATTTTCAATTAATCCAATCTAATCCTCAAACAATGATCCCAAACAATCAGATACCGATTCAAATCGATATCGAGCGATCGAGACCGATCCCAAGTGTTAAAACCTTGTCAGGCATATCTCTCTCTCTCTTATGTAGTGATCTGATATTATCTGATATTTAAGAAAAAAACAGAAAATATCTTATCTGATCTTAGCTGGTAACACGTGGGGAGCAAAATACATGTCGGCGGTGGGCCTATGATGCTTCTGTCTGACATAAACTTTGAATGTGGACGTCACCATCTTACCGAAGCCAACACCTCAAAGCCGGTCCCAGTGCATCCTAAAAGCCTATGCCCACCTCCTTAACTCTCTCTCTCTCTCCCTCTCTAACCTATAACCTAGTGCTGGTTCTGGTTGTCTCCTTGATTACAAGAGCTGCGTGTTGATTGGATTTTAAAAATTGACATTTGTCCATTGACTTGATTGGTGAAAGTCCTTTCTGCTGATGAGCTGTCGATATAGGAGGGAATGTTTGGACTTGCTCATCTCTCCCCCACATTTAAGCCCTCTAAGGTCCGTTTGATAATATTTTAAGAAATACGTTTTTGTCGTCTAGAATAAAAAGCGTTTGATAAAATTATTTTGTTTTACTTATTTTTAGAAATTAAAATTGAAATTTCTATTTATTTATGGTTTAAAAAACAACCTTGTTTCACAGTTTTTAAAAATGATCTTCTAAAAACATAATTATCAAACACCTTCAATTCTGTTTTTATTTCTAGAAACAGAAATAGAAACAGAAACAACAAAAACATTATCAAACAAGTTCTAAGTAATCCTCTTTAAACATTACCAAAAAAAAATTGAAAAAAAGAAAAAAGATAAAAACAAAGAAAAAAAAAAGGACAATGGTTCTTATTTATGAGGACCCACCAACGCTGTGCCCGGATTCAATGGTTCTGGGGGCTTGTAATGAGTGAAACAGGAACACCCCTCTAAGCCTGACTAATGCTATCTAGTAATGTCTTACACTAGCTTCCGCTTTGCCTTTGGATTTGTTTGGATCCTGAGAATCTGAATTGCTTGGGAAGTCATGAAAAAAGATATATATATATATATATATATATAATAAAACACGATGATTAATTTATTTGTTTGTATCTCTGTTTAAAGTCAAACATGGCCTTAGTTGACGGGCATCAACTGAGGTGTGAGAGAAGAGAGTGTCAAGAGGGAAAAAAAAAAAGAGATAGTCTGTTATAACCTATTCAACCAACTCAGAGACAGCTCATAAACATTTTCCCATTAGTGAGATAAATCTGAATCAATAGTGCATAGCATGATAGGATGCATAATCCCTTAAATATGGTTCTTTTGACTATTAAAATATCAAGCTTGGTCTGGCAGAAACACTTTTTTATGGAGAGGGTTCTCTCCTCTCACTCTTTGGGGAATCTCCTACAGTATATCAATCATGCCGTAGAAAATGATATCATCAGCGAGGGATTCATAAGGTCAAAGAGGACAGAGAGTATCAGCATAAAACACACATGACTTAGATATGAAAGACTGAAAAAACAACTCCACACAATTGACGTGGATTTTTTTTTTTTTTTTTTTGGCAAGACTTTCAAGTGGTGAGGGAAGGTATCTACTTGACAAGAATCACTAAAAACTCTTTGATCAATTCGGCCATATTTGGCTGAACTTCGGGGTGATGCATATTAGTTTCGTGCTCTCGCCTTGTTGCTCTACCCTTGGGGCATAAAATGGAAGATGCACTTTCAAGATCCACTGCTGCCCACATCCATCTAAAGTGGATCAAACTTGGGTTGATCATATCATATGTCAAGTCAAGTTCGAGTGACAAAATTCAGTGTCTACAATATCAAAATCGAATTTATTCTATGCCATGTGTGCCAAACACTAGCATTTCAAACCTGTGGGCTGTGGCCAATTAACTAAGATTCTATGCTTCTTGTTAACCCACCTAACATTGATCTTGGAATCACCTTTTAATTCTAGCTCTCTTGGATTTTCTTCAGAGGTCAGTATGGTAGCTCCTGCTCTCTCAAGTCTCTCAATTCATAGAACAGTATCCATGGGACATTGTTACAATGCTAAAAAGCCTTTTAAACTAGCCGTTGCAGGTGCTATTTCTGTTTTTATAATATTAACTAACTAGGCAGCTTGTGGTCAACTTGTTATTCTATTATACATTTAACCATTTAAAAGAAGAGAAATGCCGCCCACCTTGTTGAATCTTTCACAGTACTTATCATATAATATAGGGTCCTTCTATTCTATGCCTAATGAAGTATAAACCTTCACTATGTGCCACGTAGTATTAAATGGGTTAATCCAACGTGAGGGGATCCTACAATCCAAAAAATATTTTGCTGTTACTCAGGCTTGTAACCAAAGAACTGGAATAATTAACTTCCCCTTTGGTTCACAAATACCCTCTTAGGTTTTTGTATTTTTCAAAACACCCCTCGAGATTCTATTTCTTTGACTGTGAACCCTAACAGGAAAATTCATGCAACTTGAATAGCAGCAAAATTTCAATCAATCCACATACATCTCAATAGACAACTTTTAGCTCAAAAGAAACAAGGAAAATTATTCCAACTCCGATTTCTTTTTTCCTGGGGAACTTCATACTCTAAATCAAAGTTATAGTAAAATTATCAAATTTCCATCAAATGGAGAAGAATATGACATTCAAAAAATGACATTCTTTTGTAATTTTAACTACTTTCTCTACAAATCAATAGCTGAAAACCCATTGAACTAACACTCAGAAAGGACTGTTCATCAAAATATTGTATGAAGAACACTCACAACTGACTTGAGAAAGATAAGTAAACTAAAACTTTTGCTCCTCAAGGGGCCTTAAATTCCTCTTGACCATGATGAGCTGCATCATACTGTTTGGTATATACACGATGTCGCCTCTCTCTAGCATAGATTACCCAGAAGATCAAAGACAACATCACTGCAGCAGACACTATCACCAATCCAATATAGACCCATTTACTGTATCTCTGTAGTCCAGGACAGTTCTCCCTAATGATTTGTGTGAATGTATCTCTCACAAAGGTGCAGTCTTGCAGCCCAACCAGGAATGGAGAATAGCGATACAGCCCATAGGTCACATTCACTGCAGCTGCCATTTGGTTATAGATGCTGGGGGTTATACGGCCCTGTGTTGAACAAATCCCATTTGCTGATACCTCACAGACATACTTTTTCCAAACCCGTCTTGCACTATCCAAGTCCACTTCTTCAACTACACATTTCCTATCCATCAAGTTAGGATCAAATGGGTTGCAGAGGAAAGGTATCAAAGGACCAGATTGATTGTAATATACACGAGTAAGGTAGGGAGGGAAGTCTCTGTTAGCTACAATGCCAATGTACTGGTTCACCACATTGATCAATTGGAAAGTAACTTGCTTGCTTTGTAATGAGGATTCTCTGGCTGTTGCATTGTCCACACAAGGGAGAATATTATCCAGAACTGTATGGGCAGTTGGGTTTTGGACCCATTCATCCATTGCAACACAAGTGTCCGCAACAAAACTAGAGTACATAAGGGGGAGATGGATTAGAAGACCCTTCATTATTGCTTGGAGAAGGAGATTTTCCTCAACATAAAACTTAAATATAGATTAGAAACAGTAATTGCAGCATTACATGGACAGTTGTAAATTGATGAAGTATATATGTTGGATTCCAACAGTCCATTTTTCTCTTGTAAGATTCTTCTAGGTTTCTGGTTCACTTCCCCCTTCACACATATTAAAATCAAAGTGAATGTCTATGAGACAGTACATCAATTTGAATTTGGTTGCCTTCCCATAATCACCGGGACTAAAATTGAATGGTAATTGTTATGTAACTATTTATGTCTGCATGAGATGTTGTATTATGTATTATATTATAACATGTAATGTTAAATGTCATGAGATGATGCATTTAAGTACATGTGATATATGTCTAATTTGAACATATGATGTTCAATCCCTCACTTGCTTTGAAATGGAAATTCTTTAGTGGTAGAAGCTCTATGACTTCTTATTGTTGGTGGGCATATAGGTTTCATAGGCTGATTCTTGTAGATGCCAATAGGATAATGAATGGATCAATTTATGTGATGGTCTACATTCATCTCATATGAGATAGGTAATGGACACAACAGTGGGAATCCACTGCCATAGTGGGCATCATCCCACGGTACCTGTGATTCACTTTGAGAAAATAGTTATACACTTGAATTATAAATCAACCAATAGCAATAGGCATGACAGTCAGGTGGCCAAAATATATTAGAAGTCTAGTTTCGATGAGACATGACAAAGAGAATGAGTCCACCTAATCAACATATTCCAAGGATTCATGATAGAATTAAGTTCAAAATGTAAGAATTTTGGCATTTCAATTCACATTTATGTTTTATGAGGGTGGCATATTACAAGAGAAACCATTGATTTAGACTTGCCCACTTGTATTCAATGTTTATGTCATGCAAGCTAATTCTTATTTTCTTGTTTGTTTGTAGATTGTTTATGATGACAAACCCCTCAGCCATTACCACCCTGTTGAATGAAAACCTCCTGATAGGTCCAAACTACTTAGACTGGAAAAGAAATTTAATGTTGGCGCTTAATGCCAAGGTACCAAGGGTCTTCTCTTTTACCCAACTTTGGTAATCTTGAGGAGCAACATGCCTGTGATATGTTCCATAAAATGGATTCTTGGGCCAAAATTTATATCCTTAGTTCTGTCAATATGGCCATCACCAAGTGATGCAATGAGCTGCCAGCAGAAAGGGACACGATGAGAGAGTTGCAAGAGAAATTTGGCAAGTAGAAACATCATGCTCGCCTAGCTATCATCACTACTCTATATACCACTAGAATGTGTGTAAGGATTTTGTTTCTTGATCATATGATAAAGATGAGTAATATGTTTCAAGTATTAGAATCTCTTAGGATGATCTTTGATGCCCAATAAAAGATTGAGGTCATCCTTTGCCTCCTATATATGGTTTGTTCATAGTGCATATGAACAAGGTGGTTTTGAACATTTTTGAGCTCACCATTATGTTGCAAGGGGAAAAGTCCATGCTTAAGAAGCAAAAGACAGCTGCAAAAAAAAACAGAGGTTGGGACTTCTACTTCTATGCGTAAGGGTCAAAAAAGAAGAAAAAATATATTGAAAAGGCTACAAACGGAAATTGTATCTATTGATGCAAATCAGGGCACTAGAAGAGAAATTGTCACCCATACTAGGAGACTCTTAAAAAGAAGCCTATTAATAAAATAAATAAAGGAAGAAAAATATGGCTTGAGACCCTTATCTGATGTACGAGTTTCCTGAGAAATTGTTTTGTCATGGCTCTACAGCTTCAAAAGCTAAAAACCCTCCCTTGTCTCTCCAAGTGAAACTGAATTCTCTCTCTCCTAATTTCATTCAAGAGTTGAACCAGTGAAATATGTCGTATCTCTCAGCTCCTATACTGAGAAAAAACTATAATTCCTTAGAGTTGTTGAGCATATGACACTTAAAGGTCACTATTTCTCCCAACCCATTAGATGGAATCTTGGGATTGAAATCTCTATACTTGCAGATTAGGAGGATCCTTAACTATAATGATATTAGAAGAATAAAATTTAATTTCCACTACACCTAAATCACTTACTGTTAAGTTTATCTCGAATTCTTGACCCGTTTTGAAGATTGACCCGCCCCGACATATTTTGGTGGCAACCCAAATGGGAAGTTTTTTGAGATCTGTGATGGAAGTAGAGGGGTATGGTTTGACCGGATCGACCGCAACCCGATGGGTCGACCCGCAACTTGGAGTATATATAATGTCTGTTGCTTGTTGAGAAAGTCATTGTATTTTGGGGGTTTTTCGAGCTAGGGTTTTAGGGCTAGTTTTCTCACCGCTGCTTGGGTGTAATCTTTCTTCTGCATAGTGAAACATCTTCTTCTTCACCCGAGGACATAGCACACCACCCTGGTGTGTGAACCTCGTTAAACCTCTGTGTCGTGCGGATCTATTGTCTCTTTATTTTTCGTATTTCTTGGTGTTTGATCTAACAAACTAGTATCAGAGCTTTGGGTTACTTCGATCCATGATTTCAACGAAATACGATATTGATAGGTTCCACAGCAATATCAGTTTTAGTTTATGGCAGGTTCGAATGATGGTTGTTCTCATGCAGTAGGGTTTAAAGAAAACCCTATTTGGCAAGGCAAAGAAACTTACAACTATGTTCGATGATGATTGAAATGATTTGAATGATAAAGCTCTTTCAGCTATTCAGTTGTGTCTTTCGAATGATGTTCTACAGGAAGGTCTCTCAGAGAAAACGACTGCAGAGTTATGAGTGAAGTTAGAGAATCTCTACCTCACCAAATCCCTCATCAATAGGTTGAGATTGAAGCAACAATTGTATACCCTTCATATGGGTGAAGGTACTTCTATTAAATCCCACATATCTGAGTTCAATTCTATTGTTACTGATTTGAAAAGGATAAATGTTAAAATAAACGATGAATCTTATAAGCATTTTAGGGATACCATGATTTATGGTAGAGAGAATCTCTATTGAGGATGTCAAAACAAATTTGCAAAGCAAGCAGAAGATAGATATGAGTTGACATCTACCAATAAATCTGATTATGTTGGTTTGGTAGCTAGAGGGAGAACGAATAAAAGGGGTTCAGATGGTGACAAAAAGAAGGCTAGATCAAAATCGAAGCACAAGAATTTGACTGCAATTACTGTAAGAAAAAGGGGCATATTAAATCTGAATGCTATCAGCTTTTAAATAAGCATAAAACAGGTGGTGGTGCTCAAAATCAATAAAAAAGAGATAATTCTGCAGAAACTAGTATTGCTGAAGATGAGAGTGAGTCTGATATGCTTTTGGTGACTGATGACAGAATTAGATCACAGGATGAATGGATTTTTTACTCTGGTTGTTCCTACCATATGTGTCCCAATCGTGAATGGTTCTCCATATACAAATCAGTTCGAAGTGGAGTTGTGTTGATGGGAAATAATGCTTCTTGTAAGACTATTGGAATGGGAACGATTAATATCAAGATATATGATGGCATTGTCAGAACCTTGTCTAATGTCAGGCAAGTCTCTGATTTGAAGAAGAATCTCATCAGTTTAGGCACTCTTGATTCAAATGGGTACAAGTATACAGCTGAAGGTGGAGTCATAAAGATCAACAAGGGTGTTCTCTTGTTGATGAAAGGAATCAAGGTTGACAATTTGTATGTGTTGCAGGGTACTACAGCCACTAGGTCTGTTGCAGCAGCTTCATCATCTATGTCTGAATCAGATGTCATAAATTTATGGCACATGAGGTTAAGCCATATGAGTGAAAGAGGGATGGCATCATTAAATAAAAGGGGCTTGTTGTGTGGTCAAAGTACAAGGGCAATGGAGTTCTATGAGCATTGTGTGTTTAGGAAGTAGAAAATAGTCAGTTTCAGTACTGCTATTCACAGGACCAAGGGAACTTTGGAATACATTCATTCAGACCTATGGGGGCCCTCCAGGGTTGCTTCAAAGGGGGCTGGTGCAAGGTACTTGCTTACTTTCATTGATAATTTCTCTAGGAAGGTTTGGGTCTATTTCTTGAAGCACAAAAATGAAGTATTTGTCACTTTCAAACAGTGGAAGAATTTGCTTGAGAAGCAGACTGGGAAACAAATTAAAAGGTTGAGAACCGATAATGACCTAGAGTTTTGTGAAGGTGGCTTTAATGAGTTCTGTAAAAATGAAGGTATTGCAAGACACCATACAGTTGTTAAAACACTTTAGCAGAACGGAGTGGTAGAGCGTATAAATAGAACCTTGTTAGAAAAGGTGAGGTGTATGTTATCAAATGCAGGATTGGGCAAGGAGTTCTGGGCAGAAGCAGTTAACACAACAACCTTGTTGGTGAATCGATCTCCTTGCACAACTATTGAGTGCAAGACTCCAGAAGAAGTTTGGTCAGGTAAACCTGCAGACTACTCAAATTTAAAAGTATTTGGATGTCTTGCTTATGCACATGTAAATGAAGGGAAGTAGGAACATAGGGAAACAAATTAAAAGGTTGAGAACCGATAATGGCCTAGAGTTTTGTGAAAGTGGTTTTAATGAGTTCTATAAAAATGAAGGTATTGCAAGACACCATACAGTTGTTAAAACACTCTAGCAGAATGGAGTGGCAGAGCGTATGAATAGAACCTTATTAGAAAAGGTGAGGTGTGTGTTATCAAATGCAAGATTGGGCAAAGAGTTCTGGGCAGAAGCAGTTAACACAACAACCTTGTTGGTGAATCGATCTCCTTGCACAACTATTGAGTGCAAGACTCCAGAAGAAGTTTGGTCAGGTAAACCTGCAGACTACTCAAATTTAAAAGTATTTGGATGTCTTGCTTATGCACATGTAAATGAAAGGAAGTCGGAACCTAGGGCTAAAAAATGCATTTTTCTTGGGTATGGATCTTAAGTAAAAGGATACAGGTTATGGTGTCCTGATCTAAAGTCTCAAAAATTTCTTATTAGCAGAGATGTTACTTTTGATGAATATGCTATGTTGCATCCCAAGAAAGAAGCTCTTGTTTATTGTGATGAAGGTCAAGAAAAATCTACAGAGAAGGTGGAGTTTGAAATTGGTGGTTCATGTTCAAACAAAGCACAATCTACTTCAGTTCAGCTGCCTACTTTTACTGCAGGAGATGATGCTCAAAAGAATCAAGAAGAAGAGAGGTATAGCATTGCCTAGGATAGACCAAGGAGGAATATTAGACAACCACATAAGTATGGGTATGCTGAATTTGTTGCTTATGCATTGTCTGTTGTAGATACAATTGAAAATAGTGAGCCTGCAACATATTCTGAATCTATTACTTCAATTGATTCTACAAAATGGTCGATTTCCATGAATGAGGAGATGGAATCTCTTTATAAAAATCAGACTCGGGAGCTTGTCAAGCCAAGAACAGGAAATAAAATTGTTGGTTGCAAATGGGTCTTCAAGAAGAAGGAATCTACCTCAGGTGTTGAAGATGCTAAGTACAAGGCACGTTTGGTTGCAAAGGGCTACAGTCAAGTACAAGGAATTGATTTTAATGATGTTTTCTCACCTGTTGTTAGGTATAGTTCTATTCGTGTCCTACTTGCTTTCGTTGCTATGCATGATTTGGCGTTGGAGCAACTTGATGTGAAAACAACATTCTTACATGGTGAACAAGAAGAACAGATTTATATGCATCAACCTGAAGGGTTTGTTATTGAAGGTAAGGAGGACCATGTATGCTTGTTGAAGAAGTCCCTATATGGTTTGAAACAGTCTCCTAGACAGTGGTATAAAAAGTTTGATTAAGTTATGGCTAGTTTTGGATACTCCAGGTGTCAATATGACTGTTGTGTTTATTTCAGAAAGCTCTCTGATTGGTCATTCATATAGTTGTTGCTTTATGTTGATGATATGTTGATTGCAGCAAAAGATAGGAATGAGGTCAATAGGTTGAAGGAACAATTAAGTTCTGAATTTGAGATGAAAGATTTAGGGGCAGCAAGGAAGATCCTTGGTATGGAGATCAAGAGGGATAGAAAAGCAGGAAAGTTGTGGCCATCTCAACAGAAGTACACTGAGAAGGTATTGAATCATTTTGGCATGAAAGATGCTAAACCTGTAACTACTCCTCTTGCATCTCATGTTAGACTTTCAGTTACTCTATTACCTAAGACAGATGAAGAGGTGGAGTACATGTCACGTGTTCTATACGCTAGTGCAGTTGGCTCCGTTATGTATGCTATGGTTTGCACTCGTCCTGACATTTCACAAGCTGTCAGTGTGGTGAGCAGATATTTGTCATGTCCAGGTGAAGCTTATTGGGAAGCAGTGAAGTGGATACTTAGGTACTTGAAAGGGACCTCTGGTGTTTGTTTGAAATTTGGGAGGAATGGTGATAGTTTATCTCGTTATGTTGATTCAGATTATGCAGGTGATCTTAACAAGAGGAGGTCACTCACAGGCTATGTGTTTACTCTTAGAGGAAGTACAGTTAGTTGGAAAGCTACTTTACAGGCTACAGTTGCATTATCTACTACTGAAGCATAGTATATGGCAGTGACTGAGGCAATTAAAGAAGCTATTTGGCTTAGAGGTTTGTTGGGAGAACTCAACATAGATCATGGGGTAACTATTATCCATTGTGATAGCTAGAGTGATATTCACTTGACTAAAGATCCAATGTATCATGAGAGGACAAAGCACATTGATGTTCGGTATCATTTCATAAAAGAGATAATTGCTTAAGGTAATATTCAAGTGTTGAAGATTGGTATTGAAGACAATCTAGCTGATATGTTGACTAAGCCTTAGTGTGTTGGTAAGTTCGAGCATTGCTTCAACTTACTTGGTGTTTGCCGTGTTTGAGTTCATCCCTTTGGAGGGCTATTGGAGAAGATGAAGATTTTAGCTATTTGTTTATTTGTTGGAGGAGAATTCAAGCCAAGGTGGAGATTTGTTAAGTTTGTCTCAAATTCTTGACCCGTTTTGAAGATTGACCCACTCCGAAATATTTTGCTGGCGACCTGAATGGGAAGTTTTTTGAGATCTGTGATGGAAGCAGAGAGGAATGATTCTATCGGATCGACCGTGACTCGATGGGTCGACCCACGACTTGGAGTATATATAATGTACTGTTGCTTGTTGAGAAAGTCATTGTATTTTAGAGGTTTTTCGAGCTAGGGTTTCAGGGCGAGTTTTCTCGACGCTGCTTGGGTGTAATCTCTCTTCTACATAGTGAAACATCTTTTTCTTTGCCCGAGGACGTAGCATAACACCCTGGTGTGTGAACCTCGTTAAATCTCTATGTCGTGCGGATCTATTGTCTCTTTATTTTTCGTATTTCTTGGTGTTTGATCTAACACTTACAAATACTTAACACAGATGTTTAGAGAAGACAAGTACAAGGTTGATATGAATAGAACAATACAGAATAGAAATCAGCAGAGACTATTCAACCAATGAATTGAAATTCCATTCAATGAGTGATTCGAGGCATACATGTAGAAGAGAAACACAATTTCAGATAAGCTACTTCGAGGGTAGCAACCTCCTAGAGAAAATGGGAGAGGAGAGAAATTAAAGAAACATGATACTGCTTACCCCACTATCAACCTACAATCCTTTTTTATAACAAACCTCTGTTTCTCTCTCCATTCTGCTACGCACACCGCCTAAATTGACACATAGTCATCCAGTGCTTTTGGTTTCGCTCTCACTCGTTCTCCCCTGCGTGGTGCTTGGGTCCCATCCACATCAGCTACTTGCATGGCAGATCCTTGAGCTGACTTGGATTCATAATTCCTTAGAGTTGTTGAGCATATGACACTTAAAGGTAACTATTTCTCCCAACCCATTAGATGGAATCTTGGGATTGAAATCCCTATACTTGCAAATTAGGAGGATCCTTAACTCTAATGATATTAGAAGAATAAAATTTAATTTCCACTACACCTAAATCACTTACAAATACTTAACACAGATGTTTAGAGAAGACAAGTACAAGGTACTATGTTTTTAGGTAGAGAACAAGAAGATACTGCGTTAAGAGAGAGAGAGAGAGAGCTACGTGCCTTGTTTTATAAGGGGAAGAAGCTTGACCAGTAGTCCATTAAATACATTTTCCCATTTTAATTAAAAGGAGTAGTCTGCCACTACTACAACTATAAGAGAAAGATGGACATGTCAGAGCTATGAGGTCTGGCACTATTCCATCCATAAGAGAAAGATGAGCAGGACAGAGCTATAGAAATAAGATCAGTTGATAATCAACTTCAGAAAGCAGAGGCAAGTATTGCAAGATCAGGAGACAAGAAAAAAAAAAAAAAATTCTACCATACAACAACATGATTATCAAACCATCAGAAGATGGCAAGAAATTTCAAGCCTAAGAATCATTCAACTGATTGAACGCTAAAGATCTGGGATCTGAGTGAAGCAGCAAAACAGACACCAAGGAAACTGGTCAAAACCACGTTAAATCATGAAACATGCATATCTAATTCCACATGGAGAAAGATATTGTTGGTGGATCTTTCATATTTCTCTATGGTCAGTTTTAAATCACAAATAGATGTCAAAGACATAGGAAGTTTTAAGGTTATACAGAAACATGAAGCTAAAGTAGGCTTTGGGAAGGGATCTAGCAAGAAAAGGGAATAACTCTATATAAGCGGTCCAAATTCTCTTTATTTCATATGCTTCATGAGGAAAAGCTTTCTTTGACTGGAAACGTCCTTTCATGTCGGGTGTCAATCGGTCAGTCCGGCTCGGTTTCAGTCCGGGTTGAGTCGGTTTCTGTGTGGGAAAGCTGAAACCGAAACCGAAACTGAAACTGAACCAATAAGGAAATTCCAGTTTTGGTTTGGTTTCGGTTTCGGTGCGGTTTGGTTTCGGTTTGTCTTCGGTTTCTTAAATCGATTTGTAACCGGGTTGGTTTTGGTTTTTGGTCCAGTTTGGATTCGACTTTCCATACAAATGTATACAAAACTATGTAAATTTTGATTTTTTTAATGAATTTTGGAGTGTTTCGGTTTCTAACCAGTTTGGTTTCAGTTTCGGTCCGGGTTTTGAGCCGGTTTCAGTTTGGTTTCGGGTTCATCCGGTTTCCGGTGCGGTTCGGTTTGGTTTTGGGGTTGCAATACTCCAAACCGAACCGAACCAATAAGGCCTCGGTTTGGTTCGGTCCGTGTTGCTATCGGTTTGGTCCGGCCGGTTTTACCGGTTCGGTTTAGGAATTGACACCCCTACTTTCATGTGTGGGATATATGTATTGATTTCTTTGGTGCATTGTGGTTTGAGAAGAGCTAGTATTGATATAAATTGTAAAAAGAATCATATGAAAACAATAATAAAGGTACACATTCATCTAATATAATGTAATTAATAAAACTTACTTATGGAACAGTAGAAATACGCCACCTAAAATAAATGTGCCTGCTACAAGAATCCACCCAATAATAACCAATCTGCGACCATTATTGTAAAAGCATCAGGCATGAAGAAATTGAAACAGATAGACCAGGCAAGAACAGATCTGTGGCATAAAAAAGGAATAAGCAAGAGGAAGAGGTTTTACAATATAATCACTCACATGTTCACAATAATCTTCAAGCCAAGAATAGGCAATACTGCAGCAGATAATCAAAATGAAAACATAATTATCACCAACTCCAAAACATCTTTATATTATATAATCAAAAGAAACATGTAACCAAAGAGATAAATAGACTTACAGAAACCAAGGAATGCCAACACCAACATCACAGCTGCCATTAGAATAAGAGTCAAGTCTCCTGCAGTACACGACAGGGGATAATTTGATACTTCAACAAAGCCTAAACTTTATCTGAAACACAGAATCAATTAAATCCTTAGAAGCTTTTATTTACACGATATCCAAAACTCGTAGTATATCATTTGTATTCTGAACAGCCTGACGCGCAAGACTGCCGGTAGAAGCATTAATCATCGCATCAACTTGAACGATCTTGGCTTGTTGATCTGGGGATAGAAAAACATTATCCACCCCCAGTATGCTTTGAAGAGGAAAGATAGTCTGAAACATTCCCAAGGCTATCTACAGTCATATTTGCTTCCATCAAAAGATAATCCACTGTATCCACTGTACTCTTATGAAATCTTCCCTGGCCAGTGTACAAAACTATGGATCTAATTCTGAAACCAACAATGGAATGAAACAAAGATGGAAGAGTCACACAAGATGGATAGACAGACATCAAGCAAAGAATCTGCAGGTAAGAACCCAAAAAAAAAAAAAAAAAGAAGAAGAAGAAGAAGAAGAGGAACATGCATACATTGCAGCAATGGTAAAGAGAATAAGAAATATGAGGGAGAGAGCATAGGCAATTCCAGAATAGCCATAGTGAGGTCGTTGACAACAGAAATGATAAAGACAGATGCAGGACAAACATATCCCAAAGCCCACCAACCATATTATACCAATGATGAACAGAGGAGCAGCAGAAAAACCTAAAGACTGAATTCAAAAGGCAACACTTTAGTGGTTGTGGTCTTGTAGGGTACTAAATTAACAAAAACAACTGAAAAAAAAGGCTAAGCAACCCTAAAATATTTCACGAACCATGAACATAAAGAGAGAGAGAGAGAGAGAGAGAGAGAGAGAGAGAGAGAGAGAGAGAGAGAGAGAGAGAGAGAGAGAGAGACAAATGAAAGGAAAATCCAATTCCAGATGAGATAATCAATTCAGGACTGAAGAAACTCACAGCCCAGTAATGTGTGCTATTATAATTCCATCCACCAGCATAATGCTTGAATCCATTGAGAGGGTCTCTCCTATATGTTCTATGCTCAGCAAATATGAGAAAAGAGGAGTTGGTCGTATCATTTCCCTCAATAACAGACCTCCTCGTCCCCCAAGAAACGAACCCACTACCATATACCTCCTCATCAATGAACCCTGCAAAAGAAAGGAGTGATCAGAGGAGGGAAAAAAAAAGCCCATTTCAGAACAAACCATTTCCCCCCTCAAATTTCCTAGTCCCATACAGATGACAAAAGAGAAACCCTTTTAGAAACTAACAGTAAGATTCAAAGTCATTTAAGAAAGATTACCTAAATCGGATCTCTCTTGAAGACGGTGAGGCTGAGAAATTTCATGAGAGAAAGAGAAGGTGGAAATGAAGACAAGGGTAAGTGAAAAAAGAAGAGCCTGAAATCTGAAACATGACATAATGGCTTCTCCCTTCTTCTACTCTGATTCTGTGATAACTTCTGTTTGTACAGAGGTGGTGAAAATTCATATTTCAATCGACGGAAAGCTTCAGCTTCTCAAACACATTGTAATTTGTAAGAGAGAGAGAGAGAGAGAGAGAGAGAGAGAGAGAGGATTTAAATAGCAAGAGGACAGTAGACAGCTGAGGAAGTTAGTTTTCGGCTTCTGAATATATGGGGACCCTGGACTATAGATTTTGATTTGATTTTACAATATCCCGGGAAAGCGAGATCGTTTTAAATATCGGAATCGGATCGGTTGTATCGTGACGAATTGACGATTCAATGACCGATTCCGAGGTTTGAAACATAAAAAGATTGTCTTGTGTGAAAGTGGATCCCACTACTTTTAAATAGCGGGACCCACTGTGTTTTGTGCCTCAAATCGCGCCTGGAACTTTGCTACTTCGTATGAAATTGGATCCTGTTCACGTGATCATTACTTCTTTTGCTTTTCAATATACCTTTCTTCACTCTTATAAATTATAATCATAGAAAATGGGACAAGTGTTAAATGATAACATGTAGGTCCCATATCTAGGGTAACAACCAGAGAAGAAACATCTGGCAAATGTATGTGTGGGCTCCACAACCTACAGTCAGATTAGGGGTGTCAATCGGTCGGTCCAACTCGGTTTCGGTCCGGGTTGAGTAGGTTTCGATGTGGGAAAGTTGAAACCGAAACCGAACCAATAAGGAAATTCCAATTTCGGTTCGGTTTCAGTTTCGGTGCGGTTTGGTTTCGGTTTGTCTTCGGTTTCTTAAATCGATTTGTAACCGGGTTGGTTTTGATTTTTGGTCTAGTTTGGATTCGACTTTCCATACAAATGTATACAAAACTATGCAAATTTTGATTTTTTTAATGAATATTGGAGTGTTTCGGTTTCTTACCGGTTTGGTTTCGGTTTCGGTCTGGGTTTTGAGCCTGTTTCGATTTGGTTTCTGGTTCATCCGATTTCCGGTGTGGTTCGGTTTGGTTTTGGGGTTGCAATACTCGAAACCGAACCGAACCAATAAGGCTTCGGTTTGGTTCGGTCCGTGTTGTTATCGGTTTGGTCCGATCGGTTTTACCGGTTCGGTTTAGGAATTGACACCCCTAAGTCAGATATACCAAATATATTTTATTCTATGGACTCGTCTCTAATGGTAGCGCAGATGAAGGGGTGCAAGTTTGGTCCTGAAGGCCCGAACCCGTCCTTGGCCTGCCCTAATCCCAAACAAGTATCGACTCAAAAATTTTGGCCCTGAGGGCTGGCCTGACCTTGAAATTTCTGACCTTGAGTAAGGGCCAGGGTCAAGGCGGGTAAGGGTTGATGTCTTTGGTCCCCCCAGCCCCCCTTGAACCCAGTCCTAATTTTTGCCCCTGATGTTGACCCTGGTTGTGACCCTGATGTTAACCCTGAATTTAACCTAATTTCATATGTTGTTTGATATTGAGTCATTGACACCTCAAAACTCCTAATATATCTTCTCACCAATCTCTCTTGCTTTTTTTATTAAAAAAAAATAGAAGATATCTCTTGTTTTTTTTTACCAAGACAAGTAATTTGTAAATTTGTATTTTTTATATTTTGCAGGACATTACATAAATCCTCTGCTCAATATGTCTCACCATTTGTCATCCAACACACCAATAAAGCATAATACAAGTTTAACTATACAAGTTGCATCATCATGCCAAGATGAGGGGTGAGAATAGGAGTACCACTGGTAAAAAATTGAACAAGGTTAATATATACTATATGTAAAGCACAAACAGATTCACACACAATCCAAACTTATTAAGTTGTAACTTGTAGACATAATGTATGGTACGCATTAAGCACAATAGAACATACTAATTTCATAAATGGACTTACATAGATTCATAATTGAATTTACAGCCGAAAGCACTTATAGAGAACCACAAAGATAATATCCATTTTGGTTTAGACGGACTAATGCCCAAATTAAACTTAATACAGCTCAAAAGATAACTCATTTAAAGAAAAGGCAACTCTAAGGCCGTAGATGGACTTACATAGACTCTCAAAGAGAGAGATCTAATATCCCCCCCCCCCACA
>NC_056563.1:8577596-8579469 GCF_013358625.1 Macadamia integrifolia | reverse complement strand
CCGCCCTGAACCCGGTCTTAATTTTTGCCCTTGATGTTGATCCTGGTTGTGATCCGATGTTAACCTTGAATTTAACCTAATTTTATATGTTGTTTGACATTGAGTCATTGACACCTCAAAACTCTTAGTATATCTTCTCACCAATCTTTCTTGCTTATTTTATTAAAAAAAAAAAAAGACTCTTGCTTTTTTTTACCAAGACAAGTAATTTTTAAATTTGTATTTTTTATATTTTGCAGGGTCAGGGTCAGGGTCAGGGTATACCCAGCCCTTGATGGCAAACCAAGGTCAGCAGGGTTAGGGTCATCTCGGCCCGATCCTAAAAAATCAAGGCCAATCAGGACAGGTAAGGGTTGGGCTGAACCCTGAAGGGTTGGGCTAGGGTTTTAAGAAATCCAACCCAATCCGGCCTTGTTACACCCCTATGCAAATCTAAGGACTGCCAAGAGGGTTTGTGGGATTACAAAGGATGTATGGGCATATACAACAATGGATGAGAGGGTAAATGATTGGATTCAAAGCTGAAATCTATTAGGTGACTTGACTTAGACCACTCCCTAGATGGACTAGTATCCTCTGTCATTACACAAAGTGTAATGAAGATCCAAGAGCTGAGAGTCCCTTGGGTTGCATGTCTGAAGGCTACCAACCCTTGAATCTGCGGCTACCGCTACAGATGAACCCAATCCCTCCCTAGATATTCAATGGTAAAAATTAATATATTTTTTAATTTTCTTTTTCTAAATATATATAAGAATAATTTTTAATTAGTTTTCTACTCTGACTTCGGGGTTTGTTTTCGGACCTTACAACTTCTTGCTTTTCTTTTTTATTAGTAAAAGTTATATGATATATCTATTAGAAAAAGAACAAATAGATGATTAAGAATTATGCAAATTGATTAATGAAGAAGTCAGCTACAATTACATTCATTCTTAGCACACCTATTTTTCTATCAAAGATATAACATATAATTTTCTTTGGTAAAAAAACATAACGTGTAACTTATGGTGTATATTTTTCGCAATGAAATGTTGCCTTAGGCTCTCTTTGCTATATTTTTCACAAATATTTTAATTTTGAACGTTGTTTGATGTGATTTTTGAATCTTAAAAAAAGGCGTACCTAATGTACGAGGCTCCCACCACTACCGCATCTAGGGAGAGTCATCCCATTAGTAGTCTTAAAGAGGATTCTATCACCCCTGTATTTGAACCAATGGACATTAGAAAACTATTTAAAGACCTAACACCCATTGTATTGGGTGAGCCTACCATTGATACTCCCACTACACCTATGGACGATCCCTTGAGCCTCAACGTAGTTGGGAGGGTTATAAGACCTCTAGGTCATTACACACTCCTCATTGAGGATGCTAAACAAGTTGAAGATTTCCACATGGTTTTGGATTATGTAGAATCAAACCTAACACTTAATCAAGGCTATAAAGGATGTAAATGTGGAAAATTGAAAAGAAGCTATGTGCTCTAAGATGGGGAGATCAAAATTTCGATCGGATTTTGGGAAATTTCAAGGAAATTAGGGAATTTTTCTCGACTTGGTGGAAACTGTAATTTCGACCCCCCAAATGTATGTTTTTTTTTTTCTTCTGATTTTTTTATATATGTCCTATTTTAGACATGCCTAACATATTTATATAATTGGTTTCATGCAAAAAAGTTTTCTAATGTATGTTGAGTCGTTGACTGAAACTATACTACATAGTCTATATTATATGTAGTCTACAAGCTACATAGGTACATAATTGTGAAATACATGAATAAAAATTTAAAGCAAACAAAACATAATACAAAAGGATCCAAAATAAATAATAATATTACATAATAGTGAGTTATCTCTCAAGTCTCAAGTC
>NC_056563.1:8534299-8577576 GCF_013358625.1 Macadamia integrifolia | reverse complement strand
TGCACTTCATGTACTCTTATTTGATGTTTTTAGAAAATATGAGCATGTACAAGTCTTTTACATTAACACAAAATGTTAGCAATCCCACAATTATCATATCCTTGTGATCTCATCACCAAAACACAGAGACAAGAATCTTTTCATTGACAATCTCCCCTTTTTTGGTGATGCTAACACCATGATGGTAATGAAAAGTTTACAAGAGGCCCCCCCCCCCCCCCCTCTCTCTTTTCAATAGGTGCATAGTCAAAGATAAATACTTTTAATTAAGGACATCATTCACAAGCACATAACAAGCAAAAACATCCAATAACATTTTGCAGAGTCATCAACTAAAAAAGATGAAGTTATCAAACAAATACAAGATTAATGGATTCAATAGTTGGGTATTACATAAATCCTCTGCTCAATATGTCTCACCATTTGTCGTCCAACACACCAATAAAGCATAATACTAGTTTAACTATACAAGTAGCATCATCATGCCAAGATGAGGGGTGAGAATAGGAGTACCACTGGTCAAAAATTGAACAAGGTTAATATATACTATATGTAAAGCACAGACAGATTCACACACAATCCAAACTTATTAAGTTGTAACTTGTAGACATAATGTATGGTACGCATTAAGCACAATAGAAGATACTAATGTCATAAATGGACTTACATAGATTCATAATTGAATTTACAGCCGAAAGTACTTGTAGAGAACCACAAAGATAATATCCATTTTGGTTTAGACGAACTAATGCCCAAATTAAACTTAATACAGCTCAAAAGATAACTCATTTAAAGAAAATGCAACTCTTAAGGCCGTAGATGGACTTACATAGACTCTCAAAGAGAGAGATCTAATATCCCCCCTCCCCCCCACACACACACCCAGACATGACCTCCCAAACGAGTTTGTTCTTCAGTTTTCTCTTCGTGTTGGAACTTGGCGCTCTACACTGTCTAGTCCTTTGAGGAGTCAATGTTGAAGTTTGATCATTGGGCAACCCTTGCAGCAATAAAAGCAGAGAGAGAGAGAAGAAGACCGATGTAAAGTACAAAAAGAATGATGACCGATAAAGACATTAGAACATGATGAGAGAGAGAGAGAGAGAGAGAGAGAGAGAGGGATTGACTCAAAAACAAGGTTCAAAAACTCAGGATTGATCAAGGCTGATATCAATTCAATACTGATATGGATTGGCTTAGATTGGACCATATCAAATAGATTTATCCCTGCTTTTTAATAAAAATCAGTTTTGCCTAGATTGGATCATATCAAATAGATAGATTTATTCCTGTTTTTTAGTAAAGATCAGTTTTTTATTATATTTTATTTTTACCCTCGAGCCATATCTATGTACTGGGATCGGATCAGTCAAGACATCAAGGCCAATATTAATCCAATCCAACCAATATTGGCAAATCTGATCTGAGTTTTAAAATCATGCTCAGATAGGACTTAAGTGACGACCAGACAAAAGGGTTGTCAAACGGGCACAAAAGGAAAAAAAAACACATGGAGAAGGAGACAATGATATACAAGACACAAATACAACCGGATAGAGTAATTGTCAATGGACGAAAGACATTTACATCCAAGAAAAAATAAGATAGGTACAAGGTCAAAACTATGCTACAAAAGAAGGCCGAAGTACACAATAAGGGTATGTACAAAGTCAATGAAACTCAAACCCTAAAACTAAGAACAGATTAACATTCCTATAGAATGCTGGACAAAATAAGGAAATCCTAAGGATTAACACTTTTGAGGCATGTTAGACAACACAAGATTCAACTTGTGAAGGAGATGACCATTGGAGAAAAAAGTGTCTTTCAACATGTGTCAGATATCTTCTCCCAAAATGTCCCGCTAGGCCTCCTATCCGTTTTGAAAAGCCGGGGCAACTTCTACTGGTGAGACCACACCAAAACACTATCAGAAGAGAAGACTTGAAAAACTAAATCCTCAAAACTGAGAAACAAACTAAGAGAACTAAAAGGAAGGACAAAGAATAGATAGAGGGAGGAGACGAAGTGCAAAAGAAGCACAGAAGAGAGAGCATAGAGGAGAACAATAGAGAGGAGAAGGGAAACACAGGATTTAATAAGCTTATCAAAGCAACCCATCTTCATTATACCCCGTGGAATAATGAGGTGGCAGTTTTCACAGTTGGATGAACAATACATAGTCTCAAACAAATAACCTCCTGTACATTGACATGCAAGCTCATGTATTGATTTTTAACAGCATCCCATCTGCATGTGACAAATATTTGGACCATCTTGATATCCACAAAATCTGAAGCCAAGCCTTATTATTTATGCCAAGTATTTGCTTCTTGTAACTTATATAAGATTTCTTGCCTACCTGGTAAAAAAAATTACTAATAAATGATGACGGAGTTATTTACATAAATAAAGGAGATTCCTCGACAACGGCTTTATAGGCCAAGCTTTTCAAAATATAAAAGACATTCGTTAACGCAGGGACTCCATTCTGAATTGCAGGTTCAATAGTTGAAAGATCCAAAAAAACCAGTTCAATTTATCATGAACACCAGACTGTATATTACTGGTAACAGGTAGTGAATCAAAAGACATGGGAAAGCTGGTTCTTACATTTTTATACCCTTTTACTCAGGTTATACCTTGGCATCATACCAGACAAACAAACGTAGTTGCTAATATGCTTGCTACATTCAAGCATCCACTTCAAATCAACAAATTGATCTATGGCAACACAAGCCACCTAGTCTGCAATAAGACTTGACATCTTGCATGTGTTCTCTTGCGCCATAGCCTGTGTCGGGGTTCAAAGGACCATCTTCCATGGTTTGCATGCCATCTTGATCTGTACTTGTGCAAGGCATGACTGCAATTTCAACTATACATGACAACAATAATTGAAAAGAAAACGATGATGAAATTTCGAATGCAGAAGAAGAATTAAAGCATGGGAGCAGCTAACAAGATGTGTCTTGGATAAATATTGACTGAAAAGAGTGCAAATAAATATAGAAGTAAAAATTGTTACAAACTAAGTTATTCTGCCTAGAATAATCAAAATTTGTCTTGCACCTTGGGGTGGGGTTTCTGAAAAGCTAAGCTGTCACAAAACTGCTTTGCTGATCAATGTTCTGCATGGTTAAGATTACAAGACAAAAATAAATTCTACATAATATGTAATTTTCTAAAGTTTCTTTTGTGTGGCTGCTTTGGCTGAATTTGTTATCACAGGTCTGATGTACAAGGGCTTCAAAAGCACTTTCCTGCATGCAAGTTCTATCTAAAATTAACCCATATCATATATGGTTGATAAGAGAGAGAGCACGTGAATTAGGTTAAACATGCAATTACTGCACCATCATTCCCTAAAATCTCCCCCTTTTGAAGAGCATTAGATGAAGGGTAACGGAAAATAGTTCACAGCTCTGATTTGGTTTCCATGTCCTCTTCTGGACTGCTCTTGACTGAAGTGTCCACCTTCGGAGGTAACAACTCCTGGCCATCCATTTCTTCACCTAAAATTTTGGTGGTGAATCTTCTTGCCTCCAAATCAAGATCCGGCCACTCGGATACTATTCGCTTTGCACCCTGCAACAAACCAGAGTGAAAATAATGAAAAATAGAAAAGGGAGGGGGGGGGTTAAGATGATGTGAAGACAACCAAAAATGTATATTTTAAGAAGTTCATAATACCTGAAGCTTGGGCTCCTTTGTCATTGGATTGTTGCAAAGATCTATGGTCTTTGCCCTGGATTTTGTTGCATTCCCACACCATGACTCGCACCAAAGCCATTCTTGGGGCAAGGAAAAAATGTGTACTGTGTGCTGGGCATAGTTTGGAAGATCCTGTAGTGGGAGGAGAATGTGTCATTGGATGAGTGCATATATTAAGAACAGAAGGTATCACAATAAAAAAGGAGAAACAAACAAGAAATGAATTACAGTAATATATTATACTGCACTATAATACTATTAGAACAAACAGGATTTCTTTATCTCCTTGATAAGAGTCTACATCTACTGTAATACACATTTCTGTGCATGTGCATACAAACTTGATCTGCAATTCTTAGTCTACTTTGTATGTTTGTCACTGAAGTTGCTTGACTTGACAAGACTTGGGAATCAAAGATGCATGTCAAGTTCATTAGTTTTACCAATTTATCATTCTTCAGCCGAACTGTGTGATGCAGTCTGATATCCAAACACTTGGATTTCACACTGCTTATGCCCAAGGGTACATGCGACAGGTGCTTAAAAGATTTAAGAAAATAGAAAACAGAACTGATAGAATGAAGAACTGAAATAGTTTTCAGATATGAAATCAGGAAGTGATAACAGAATAGTAGAATGCCAGATTCAGAAAACAGATCAGAGGTTGAACAATCTGTTAACAGAATAGTGGAATAATGCTAACCTGTAACAGTAGAGTCCAGACTGCAGAAATCTTCTTTTTTCAGTACTTGTGAGTTGTGGCCAACGTAGAAGAGGAAAACAATGTATTGAAAGGAAGCACAAAGAAAGATAATGTGAGATATAGGAAGAAATTGTCCTGCTACTAGGGAAAAATCAGACCAATGGAAGGGGAGGAAAGGGAGATCGATCTGCTTGGCAAGAGAGAGAGAGAGATCTTCACACCACAATAAAAGGGCATATCCAGTGCACGAGGCTCCCGCCACTGCGGCCTCTAGGGAGAGTCATTATGTACACAGCCTTAACCTCACTTCACAGAGAGGTTGTCTCCCGACTCAAACCTGTGAGCACTAGATTGCAATGGAGCAACATTACGATTGCGCCAAGGCCCAGCCTCAAGAACTCTTCACACCACGCTTTTCACAAAAAAAAAAAAAAAAAAAAAAAAACTGAGGTACCTTACTACATTTATGGTACCTAACGTTTTAAAAACTGTTTGGGGTACCCAATCAAAAACACTGTTAATGATCAAAATGCTCCAAGTTCCTATATGCTTGATTTGGATCATCACCATTCATATAGCATTATAAATTATGGCAAACATCATGGTATAGTCTAATTTAAGATCACAACATCAATAGCTTCAAAAAAATTCCAACATGAAGGATAGGATTCAACAATAATTTTTTTTTAAACATTTCTTAAATTTTTGAATTGGATCATGACTATTGAACGTTTGAAGTCATGATAAACACATTGGTACAACCTGATCTAAGATCAGGCCATTATAAAATTCCAAACAATTCTAATTGGAACATGGTTCAAGGAGTCAGCAGAGTCAGTTGAAATATACCAGAAATTTTTGAGGTTTGACCCGGCTCGAGATGAAACCAAGGTCGAATTGCAGGTATATCAAGTTTCAACTGAAATCTCAGGAGGTTACGACAACTTCTTTTGCCAAACATTACAAACAGTGTTTTTAAAAACCACATTTCATTCGAAATGGATCACTGTTTTAACCCATTTCGACAGGATGAAACCACCAATTTCAACTCCAGAATGTGTTTTTGCCGTATTTTGGCCATTCCATTTACAAATATTGGTGGAACAACTTGTCGGAAGCTTCTACAAGTCATTTAGAACAAATATTTGATGGATTTGAGGGAGATTTCTTGAAGATTCATAGTTTGAGGTATACCCTTTTTCCTTTTGCCAAAAAAAGAGGGAGGGGGTATATATGTAGTGGTTAGGCTTCAACTTTTTATACGTTAGATGGCATAGGCAAATCTACGACTTCATGGAGTTGTATTTACTTTTCTATTTTAATTTTGTTTTTACATTTTCTGCTCAAAAAAATTTCTTGCAACAAAATTTTTAAAATAATAGGGTTAATATTTAGTGGTTGGTGCCCACTTTTATTTCTGTTGAAAGTCGCTGGCTCATCTACGGCCTCGCGATGTTGCCTTTTTTTTTTTTTCTGCCAAAAAATAATTTCCAAATAGTATAAAATGTTTAAAAATTACAACCAAAAAAAAAAAAAACTGCACTGATTTGAAAAGTAACGAAAATTTAAAAGTATTTTTGTTGTATTTTCAGCTCAAAATGTTGCTTCATGTGTTGTTCCATAGTTATATATTGGTTAATTAGGTTATTAGTAATTTTTAAAAATAATAAAACTTAGTTTTATGTAAGGAAAAAAGTATTAGAGTTAGGTAGAAATTAGGAAATAGATTTCTTGGTGTCATAGGATTTTTTTTATTGATGCAGAAAATTTATTAATGTAACTCTTTTTGTTGCAACAGTGTAAGAAGAGTACATCATGGCAGTTCAAGGAGGAGATGGTGGTGACATAGCATGGAGGTACAAAGTCTCGATACGATTATTGTAGGAAGAAAACTTGGGAGGTGGGGCCACTAGACTGAAGTGGCATGGCAAGTGGATATAGGGATGTGGGAAATGTCCCAGGGTTCCATTTGAGGCGCAAATGGTTATGGCTTCCCTCATGAAGGCAGGAATAAAGAGGAAGTTAGATAAGAGGAGGGCAAGGGAAGAGTTTGACAAGGCAGTACTGGACAGACAAGCAGAGGCAGAGGCAGGAGGGGACTCAGGACTTTGATTTTGATTCTGATGAGGACTTTGAGCCAACTGATGTAGGGACATAGGTGCAGGCAAGGGGAGCAAGCTATATCACACATATGCAGGAGCAGGAGAGATAGAGACTTCAAGGGAGAAACTGCGGGAGAGGCTGATCCTAGTGGTTCTTCTGCATGGGGTAGGAAGAAACAGAAGCAGCCAGAGTTGCCCTTCTGGAGGTCATAGAGTGTTAGGGGAGCCTTAGCCCTAGTAGGTAGTAATGATAATGCAATCGATTTACTTGAGCAAGATCCTTCAATTTTCAGAACTCAATACTAGTAAACAACAAAAGTTGAAGGAAGTGAATTCTGATTGCAAGGGTAAGGTGGGGATGTCTGGCCGAAATGTTTCTTTTACCATAGTATCCCAACATATGCTACTGAGGGACCCTATATCAAATCATGCTAGACATTATAGGGAGGGCTGGGAAGGGAGTAATAGGTCCTACTTATAACTTGATGAGTGTGTAACTGCCCAGCAACGGAAGGAGTCGGAGGAGTGCATAGAGACCCTTAAGGGTTTATGGTCAGATAATGGAGTGACTGTGATGTGTGATGGCTGGGATTGGACCAACCAGACAATCCATCTTCAACTTTATGGCATATTGTGAAGGGAGAGGATCGTGTTCCTTAAGCTTGTTGATGCATTCAAAGAAAAGAATGATGCAAAATATATTTACAACTTGTTGAAGGAGGTGGGGATAGAGAACATTATCCAAGTAGTGACAGACAACCACAGTAACGTCAAGAAAGCGGTAAAGATATTGATGAACAGTAGATACCACCTGTTTTGGACCCCTTGGGCAGCCCACATTGAACTCATGTTGAGTCTAGCGATGCCCTTGCCCTGAAGAGCTTTGAGGCAAAAAACGTAGGGCTCAAACCTATGTTTGTCTCAGAGGAGTGATTTGGTACTCTGGTTGGAGGGATGCGAGTTCTCTAGGGGAAGAGCAACCCAGTCGACCATACCTAGTGACCTATTATGGTACGTATTATGGAACGACTTAAAGAAGGCTGTCACATTACTTGAGCCAGTGGTCAAGGTACTAAGGATGGTCGACTCTGACAAGAAGCCTACACAACCATACTTGTATAAGGCAATAGAGATGATGAAGGACCACGTGGCAGCAGCGATACCACGCAGTGGTAGAGCTGCATCCAGATAGTTCAAGATTACAATCATTATACAATCCAGAGGTAACTTACACATCCGCTACATAAGGCTAGTGAATTTTTAATTTATAGTTTATACTTTATACTACCAGGTCAAATTATTTTCCATTCGTAACTTCATAAGCATTGATCAGTGATTTAATGTTATTGTCAGCATACCATCTAAATCCCATGTTCCAATACAAGCACAGATTTGGGATGAATCAAGATTTGATAGATGCAGTGCAGGATGTGGTGACTAAGTTGGAGCTGAATCTAGATATCCAACCATTGAAGAAGTGAGCAAAGACATGCTTAGCTTAGGCCTTGTATCTTTTATGACTTTGAATAGAGCTGGTTAGAGAGGAAGGAGCCATGTGGCTGACCCCATTTAGTTAGGATAAGGCTATGTTGTTGTTCTACCATTGTGTTTGTCATGATTTAAAATGTTGATTAAATGGTCATGATCCATCGGACATTTAAAAATGTTCAAGTCATTGACGGTATGATCTTAAATCAAACTTTACCATGATGTTTGCCATGAATTAAAATGCTTTATAAACGGCTATGAAAGTACGTTCAGCTTTCATATGGTAACAACTTCACATCGTTTGTTAGTGGGTATACCAAATGTAGTTTTCAAAATGTTAGGTACCTTAAATGTACTCTCCTTGAACATTGGGTACCTCAAACAAACTTTCCTTAAATGCTGGTACCTCAGGTATAATTTACCCAATAAAATATTCTTATTCAAGAAAACTGAACTATCGACGAGTGTTACATCTCGATTATAGAACCAGAAAATAAGAATTTACTTAATTAAAATTCCTAAACCTGTCAATGACACTCCTTAATAAATAAACAATATAATAAGATTACACTAGTAGATAAATACTAAAATAAAACTACTTAACCCGAAGACTAAGAGGGCCCCCACACACTAGAATACTAAATTAAAAGACTAATTAAAAATGATGGCCAGGCCAAAAATATTCAAAAAGTCCACAGGTTGACCCAACTTAAAAGTCCCAAATATTATGGAAAATATCTTATTTTTCTACGGTAAGGGGTTTAACTTATCAGGAAGTGTCCAGTACATAGGGTATTTTATCCATTCACAAGCACAGTTTCTTAATATAAATAGAGAAGAGGTTAGGGTATGCCGCCAGCTTTCCTGGAGTTAGCGGCTCAACCAATAGGATGGCTGGGATGGGAGGGGCACAGGGGACTTTTCCAAGGCGAGGAGAGAGGGAGACACAGATCTGGGTATACCGGTGGCATACCCAGCCTTTTCCGATATAAGTAATACTTTACCCTACTAATTACAGATACAAATAAGAGAAAAATTGACAGGAACCTTCAGGAGTCATAGGACTAAAAGACATAATTTCGATATTTAAGTTGATGACGATGAAGACAACCATAACAATAATAAGTAAATGGGAATTTTGCAATCTGTAAGGGAGTTGGAGGAATTAAAGATAATGTAATAATATTTGAACGAAGGTGAGTAATAAAAACAGCCACTTGCCTGATCAAGATTCGAAAGACTATTTGGGTCCTTGCTTAGAGTCTCATAGAAAACTCTAAGATTGTCTCCTGCCGCAGTTTGTCGGAACTTCACTAGATCAACAACATATAAAGCACTGCAAATTGTATTTCATGAATTAGGCCTGGAAACATTTCATCAAGAAAATGCTAGTTGATCAGCAAGAACATGAAAATGAAAGCAATTCCATTATACCTTATGTGATATGGCTTTCCCCTTAAATGTTCTTTCCAAAAACCCTGTTACGGAAATTTGAATAAATTATTTGAGCTAAAAAGAAGAAAAAAAAAAAAAAAATCCAGAAGGATCTACCACCACAAATCAAAGTTTTACGTTTTAGAAACTATGATAATAAATCTAAACACAAGAAAGAAGATTACTTGTCTCCAAAAACGATATCCATCCATATCTTTATTATTGTCACAAAAAGGAGTATATGCAAGGGGTTTTCCTTTTATATCCATATCATATAGCTCTCCCATGTCTGCCCTAACAATTTGATCTGCATCAACAAATATAACCTGCAGATAATATGGGACACGCATTTCAAAAGTCAACATGCTTGTGAATTTCCAAGACTAACAACATTAAGAGGTGGTGTTAAGGGAATCAAGTTATGAAGACTATTACAGACACAATAGTACCTTTTCCAATGAAAGCGGAAAAATAACATCAAGGAACAGGATTTTATACGCCCAGATGATCCTCTGCTTTTCTTTCTGCTTATGAAGCCATGTAGGCCACTTGTAGGTGATGAGCTCATAGTCAAAACCATATTCCTGAGCCATATGAGGAATAAAATCCTGAAAGAAACATTGAAAAACAAAGAAATCTCCCTCAGGTACTACAAACCTTCTCCAATATGAATCCATGAAACCATGAAATAAGAAATTTCAGCCTGCTCTTCAAACATCATGGGAAAAGGGCAAAGTAATTTAAAAAAGAAGATAACCTTAAACTGAGGAGAAAGATAGTTCTTTATGAACCAGAACTTCACTGGCCGCTGTGTGTTTTTAAGAACACTAAGGATCATGATTTTGAGAAAGCGTTCGTACCTATAGAAAAAAATTCAGCAAATATCACTGAAGAGCACTTAATAATGGTATTTGGCAGTCAACTATAAATCAGGAAGGAAAGCAAGAAATAAAGATTTTACCTAGAAATAAAAAAATTTCATGGTTAAATCTAGATGGCATTTGCATTTTTGAATGAACGTTGAAAGAAAATAAACATAAAATTGAAATCAAAATAATAAACTACACTAAAAGAACAGACTGCTATGTGGATTACAAACCCCCCTCTCCCGCCCCCCCACCCCCACCACAAAAAATAATAATAAATAACTAAACAGAATAATGCGAAGCTGGAACTATTGAAGAGCTGAAGAGATGGCACCTTACAGGATTAAGAGTTGACTTTATGAAGTAATGGGTTTCATTTATACGCAAGGACGAGGAGCATGGGGCAAGAAGGTTAAGCTGCTCTGTTTGTTGAATTCCTTCCAACTACAAGGGAGAGACTCAACTTGTAATCAAAGGTTGGATCACTTTAATGACAACCATCTTTCCTAGATTGTTGATATACTTTATGTTGCTGGCCCCAGATATATATATATATATATATATACACAATTGCATCTCTCACCTGGGCGAATTTCCTATATAAAGACTACCTTGATGTGCTGGTCCAAGCAAATTCATCTACAAGTGAGACAGCTGATATTGGAGTCCCAGCCAAATGAGCAGTTCACTGGAGACACCAAGGTTCTAGCTCTGTATATAATGTGATGCAGCCTCCAAGGTTCAGTAGCATAGTTTGCCATCCAATCAATCACCACATCAGAATCTCCCTCAACTATCAAGTCTCTAAACTGTCTAACAACAGACACCTCTCAGCATAGTAGTCACGGCATCTAGATGACCAAAGGCATTGGAGGGGGTCCAGATGCAGGGCGACACCAACAAGACGATCAAGGCATCCAAAGGGATGAAGACGCCACAGTGACAGCTTGACAACTATGCCTCTCAGCCTTGCATAAGAACTCTAACCCCTGCTTCAAACAGATTTTGCACACCAGTAGGGACTCAGAATACCCCTAGAATGTTACCTTTATCGTTCCTAATAGCAACCCCCAGTACCAGCTGGCACTGCATTTCTTCTTGATCTCTCATCAAAGTGAAATTTCAACTTTCCAAGAGGGGGGAGGGAACCAAGTTCTGATGATGGGGCAAAAGTGTGGCCAAGAGCCAATAAAGATATGCCAGTCCCTAACAATCTCTTGACATATCCCAGCTTTAATGGTGAACGATGATGTAGAAACTTCCACAGAATTTTCAGTTGGAAGGAAACAAGGGAAGAAAATAAAGAAAAAAATTCTATCTGTTGGAATGGAAATTAGCTGCAAACCAAAGAAATTAGAAGGCTCTAGTAATAGGTCAATTTGATTGATGAACACATCATGTCTAGGAAAATGGCATTGGTGCACTAGGCTCAATTTGTTTGTTATCTCTATCTAGGAAATAACTTTGGTGCATCAATAAAGAAAATGATCCATGGACTCCTTTGGCCTCCCAAACATCTTTGATCATAGCCTCATTTCTCTCCTTGTTCAGCCCTATTTTCCTTTGGCCCCAAGCCCTTCAAATTCTTTGACATGTGGTCCCTTCACCTTGTTAGGGAAGCTTGGAGTAAGCCTATTCAAGCCTTCTCCTACTCCCTTATTACCTTTTCCAGAAAGCTCAAAACTGTCAAATCTGCTCTGAGGCTTTGGAACCCAACTTTTGGCAACATCTTCTCCCAAGTCTCAGATTGCAGAGCTAAGTTGGCTTCCATCCAATCTAGGGCTACAGGATGATGTCCACAATTCTTTCCTTGCTTCCGATGAGCATGCTACCTTCCTCGAGCTCTCCTCCTCATTGCCCAAGAGAAGAGCTTTCTTAAGAAAAAATCGCGGATCAAATGACTTGAGCTTGGTTACTCAAACTTTCATTATTTTCATAGGTCACTCAAGGCTAAAACCAACTCCAATTCCATTCTCAAGCCCAACGCTAGATATGGCTCTCCTTATATCTCACAGATGCCATCAAAGCTGAAGCCTCAAGTTACTTCTCC
This sequence comes from Macadamia integrifolia, assembly GCF_013358625.1. NCBI lineage: Eukaryota > Viridiplantae > Streptophyta > Magnoliopsida > Proteales > Proteaceae > Macadamia > Macadamia integrifolia. The sequence goes on along the minus strand of NC_056563.1, from coordinate 8,565,219 downwards.
AAGCTCTTCAACCCCCCCTTCCTCTTCATACCTCTCCATCTCTGCTGGCCTTCTAAATAAATTCATCCCCTCCCATCTCCTCAACCCACTCCAATCCATTCCCTTTGATGAAGAGATACCCTTTGCTGTCCGCTCCCACACAAATCCAACAAAGCCCCTGGTATGGAAAGATTTACATGGGGTTTTCTCCTCTTGCTGGGAAATCATCAAACCCTATCTCCACAAAGCTATTCGTAACTTCATTTTTAATCCCTCCCAAATCCAGGATTAATTATTACCCTAAGAAAGATGGAGCCTCTTCTATGTCGGATTTCAGGCCGATTTCCCCTGCAATCTTCTTTATAAATTCATTGCCAAAATCCTTGCTAATAGGATACCGCTCATTTTTTATTCACTAGTTCGCCCAAACCAATTGGCCTTTATTGCAAGTCAAAGCATTTTGGTCAATATCATTCTCTGCCAAAAGATTGTTGGAGGATTTGATAGAAAATCCCATACCCCGGCTGCTCTCCATAAGATCGATATTTATAAAGCTTTTGATTACATTAAGGAGGACTTAATGTCCAAAGTGTTGTATGGCATCTCCTTCCCCCTATCTTCGTCAACTAGAAAGGACTTCAAGGGTGGGGAAGAAGAGGAAAGGGGAGAGGGGGCAACCTTGGGGGATACGGATAGAGGAGGAAAAGAAACCAATGGGGCAATCCTCTATAAGATCTCCCTCTTCCTAAATGCAAAGCCCTCAAGCTCACCCACCTAGCCTTTGTTGACGATCTTATGATCTCTCCAAGGCTGACCCTCTTTCCATCCAGTCCAAAGTTTCCTCCCTCCATCTCTTTGAAGACTTGTTTGGCTTGTGCATCAACCTTCACACTCCCACCTCTTCCTGGCTAGGGTCTCTGATGCTCGAAAGGCATCTCTCATAGGAATTATTGGTTTCTCCCTGGGTTCTCTCCCGGTCAAATATTTTAGGCTTCCCCGCATCGTTGCTTGGCTCACTGCCCACCATTGCAACCCTATGCTTGATCTCATGCGCAAAAAGCTCTAGCTCTAGAAAAGCAAGCTTCTCTCCTATGAGGGTCAGTTGGATCTGTGCTCCAATCCTACTACATCTATTTGCCCGGTAACTTTAGGATTCCCCATTGCACAATCAAATCCATTGAATCACTCATGTACTCTTCTCTGGAAAGGTGTTGATTCAGCCAGATTCCTCCATCTCATCAAATGGTCTTCTGTTTGCAACCCTAGCTTGAAGGGGGCCTTGGTTTGTGCAGAATCCGAATGTCAACTATGCAGGCACTCTTAAGCTCATTTGAAAGCTGGTTTCCAAGCAAAATATTATTTAGGTTTCCCAGGTCTACTGTACTCTTCTCCGCAACGACTTTCTTTGGATTATGTCCCCTCACTGCAATGCTTCCTGGGTTTAGCGTAACATTCTCAGCCTTCATCCCACTGCTCTCAGAGCCATTCACTACTCCATCATGGATGGTCTCTCCACTTCCCTTTGGCTGGATGCATCCCGTTGGAGTCCCCTCCTCCCCTTAGTGGGTACCAGATTCTCTAGATTAGATAAGCACACTTCTATTGCCTCCATCATCTCTAACGAGGCATGGTCCCCCTTTCCTCCCCCCTCTTGGACATTAGGTCCTCCCTCCCTCCTCTCCTTCCTATCCTCTGGGGTGATGGAGACAAAGTCATCTAGTCTCCCATGCCTTTTGGCATCATAGTTCCTCTTCCACTTAGGACTTTGTCCGTTCCAACAATCTGCTTGCCCCTTAGCAATAGATTGTTTGGTTCAAAGGCCATATCCCTCGCCATAACTTCACTGCCTGGAGAGCCCTCTCCAGCTGCCTCTTAACCCAATCCTTTCTTCTTTACTGTCATATCAATGTCCCTCCAGCCTCTTGTCTTTGCTAAAACGAGATAGAAGACCATGAGCACCTTTTCTTTTGCTGCCCCTTCTCTTCCTCTTTTTGGAAAAGAAGTCCTCAAAAACTGTTAGCCTGGTAGAAGAATTTTCCCTTTCACAAAGAATGGATTTGGTCGACATGACCTTTAATGGATCTTCTATTTGTGACATTTCCGGTAAGCTTGCATTCTGTGCCGCCATTAATCACATCTAGATGGAACTGAATCTTCAAAGATGGACTTCCAACTCCCGCTCTTTTGACATGATTTGAAATGCCATCTACTTTGGTGTTAGTTCCAAGCTCTGCTCGCTTTCTCACTGCTCAGTTCATGATACCAATTGGTACAGGCTCATTGTTGCCTCTTGGGGGAACCCCCCCCCCCCAAAAAAAAAAAATATATTTTGCCCCTACCCCTTTAAATAGTCTATAGGCTGGCTTAGTTTCTGGCTTTTTCTTTTCCCCTTGGGGCCTGTATATTTCTTGTTTCTTCTTCTCGGTAACAAATTTATTATTCACAAAGGAAAAAATATAGATAACATGTAAAGGGAAAGATTATCAGGTTTTGGATTTGGGCACCTCAGATATAAAGTGACTCGTTGACTTAGACGGTTGGACCTCAAGGAGAGCCTTTTCACCTAAAGGGCACCTTGTCACTTCAATAACCACGAATAACATAATGTGATATGAGACAACCATCATTGACACATGCTTTAAGGTGGTAAATCGAAGGGCAAGACTATGTGGGAAAGAATGGTTTTAGGAAGGAAAATGTGATTTCTCTCCCAGGTAAAACCTGGCAGCAAAGGCATTTGGACCCTACAGGCCACATTATGGCTCTATAATTATGCAATATACTCTAAAAGTTACGAAGTTAGACTTTGGAAAGCAGATCTAAGAAAACAGATTCACAATGACATCCGATTATGAGTCCTTCAAGCAACCCAAATGGGAACATAGACATTTCAATGATTGGGGCTAAGCAAATCCTTCAAGGGATGAGACATTTGCATGATAGATGTTATATGTGCATAAAAGAAGAGATCCATGACCAATCCCCTCTTCACCCAGGAGTTTCTCTTGCAAAGAAATCTGACCATTCCAAATTGCTGTCTCTGTTGGAACGTCTTTGAAAGTGTTGATCATTTATTCTTTTCTTGTCCCTTCTCAAACTATGTTTGGGGAGGTATCCTTAGAAACTATGGTCCACTCCTAGAGCTATCCGTACTTTCGCCAGAGAATGGAGATGGATCTTGAAGATTTTCAATGGTAAGTGTTTAATCCCCTCCCCTATTTATCGGTGTATCCTCAACTTGGATTGGTTTTTTTGTTCCACCACCCACCCCTTGGATTAGCCTCATGGATTTTGAGTTGTTTCTCTTCTTTTGTTTAATATATTTCCATTCATCTGAAGAAAAAAAAAATATATAGGAGAGAAAAAGAGAGGTGTTTTTCCCTGGGGACTCAAAAGGAAAACTTTAGATATATAATACATCAATTAGGCATGCTTCAGATACATTTGGTAAAGTCCTTGGGGTACATGGCTGCCATTCACTTCTTGCCTACATGCCTTCGCTTGGATAGAGGTAGTAGTGTAAAAAAGTTGCATTGATTCCTATTATGAGGGGGATACGGAAGCAAAGGAACATATGAATTTTTGTGGCAAAATTAAAGACAAGTTGAAGAACATGAGCAGATGTTTTCCATGGGAAGAGGCTCTGTTAAGGCATAATGAAAAATGTGGAGAACATTGTACAAAATTTAATCCAGGTAGATCACAGTTCAAAGATGAAATTCTAATGAACTCTTTGGCATTAGAGCCAGAACTATCATGTTCAACTTTCCAGATATCTTCCATATGCCAACAGATTTAGCATCCTGTTACAAGCAAATGTTTATCCCATAAAACCCTTGAGTTTCAAAGACATTAAGTGTTGGAGAGCTGGAACACTCAGCAGGCCTCATAGTCTGTTACTCTTCTAGCAGGGAAAAGAGTAAAAAAAGGTGAGGTTGCCAGTAGGATTTGGAGTTCAGGTAAATAGCCCATTAAATGACTGTAGAACTAGAAGGCTCTTTAAAAAAAACTGGAAAGAAAGAAAAATGGAAAAGCCATCAATACCTAAGTGTGATATCTGGGTTATGGGTGTGGCCATCTATGTTCAGGTCATTGTATAGTATGCTTCTTGATAGAAAAATATTACCATTTCCAAGGGTTTTCTATTCAGAAGCCATGTTTCCTAACCCTAGCCCTGCCACTCCCTGCCCCGTTTCCATCTCTTGCTAATCCTTAAGGTAGGAACTCTAGGGCTTAGGTGTCTTCAAGTATCGGGATCAGATTAGGTGGACTGGCAGATCTGCTCTTGCACATACCTATCCACAATGACACCACCGATTTCCTCAAATATTGGCCAATCAAGGTGTCTGACTGAACTAATACCAAGTTCTAAAACCATGACTATACTGAATTTCAGTAGAGATTTCCCGAAAATTTTGCAAGTTACAGGCTAAAAAAATTCTCTTTTTATGTTGAAGTTCAAAATATTGACAAAATTTGGGAACATATGATCTCAATTGACACTTTGTAGCTGTTGGTTTAGCAATAAAATTCCTTTCTTATCAAATGAATGTGCTTATCAATAATAGCCAAGTCTCCATATCGTACCATAGTTAAGTTAGAAGGATCTAAGTCCTATACCCACACCCATAGTTGTCACGGCATCAAATCGATCCAAGGCGGTTGGAGGGGTGGCTAATCGATTTGGCGATGAATCGCCCGTTATGGCGTTGCCATGGTGGTCAAATCGCCCATGTGTCATTTTTTATTTTTCCTATTTTCTAAAGTTATTTAGTATGCTACTTTTTTATTTCCCCTATTTTCTAAAGTTATTTAACATGCTACAAGCCTACAATATATACCATATAACATATAAAACCAACATTAAGCAACATTAGATATCAAAAATCAACATAGCCCTATCAAAATCACGCTGCATTTTACAAAAAATCGACCGCCTAGTGAATCAGGCGTGACCTGGCGTCCATGACGGTGCCATGGCGATGCCTATCAGCCAATGATGACAGCCATTTGTGAGTCACGTAAATCATAGCACTGCCATGAACTTCTTTTTCAGCCAGGACGCCAAATCGCCGCCTTGGCAACTATGCCCACACCTAATTCCAGCACCCCAATCCTTGAGAAAAGAGCAATCATAAGAAAACATCTTCCAAGACTGTGTTTCATAACAGAGATTATCTTGAGAGATAGAAAGGGGACAGAGACCAGAAGGGGGGGGGCACTTACAGGTGTCCTGAAGCAATTGAAAATACATTTATTGTCTTCCCCTGTCTTCCACCCTTTCCATTCTCCTAAAGATTAAGTATACCAAACATATCAGAAAGACAATAGGGAAAAGTAACTAAGTTGTCACAGAGTTTAACTAGTGCTGACATCTTTAGTAGGTGAACAGAGAAAATGCCCCGAGGAAAACACCGATTAGGATAATAAAGATACAAGTTTCCATGTTCAGAAAGTTGGGGTTTAGTGACATGTTGGTCCCTACGAGAAATTAACAGATGCAAGAAATATGAAACATGATACCAAAATTCCAAAACACGGAAACATTGCAACACCTATAGAAATATTTGCAAATGTCAAGGTTAGATCTGGTTGGCCCAAATGGTTGTAAATCAATTTAGATATTAAGAAGAACAGACCAATAATATAACAAAGAAGAAAAGTAAAACTCAGAGAACAGTTAAAAAAAAGGGCAACCTAGTTGAAAATTTCAGATTTTATATACTACACTCCATATGCTTGAGTTGGTTACACAATTATCTTGTCATTAATCTAAACGTGTTAGTTTTATTTTTGTTTCTTATTTATTTTTATAAGCAACAAATTTATTGAAAAGGAAAATATAAGGTACATAGTAACATAAAACAAAGATTAAAAAGGCCAAAGCTATTGCAGTTGTTTTAATTTTACTTTGCAATGTTTTATGGCCAACCAGAATACCAGATGGAACCTAATAAATTCAAGGACATCAAAAAAAGCAAATATAGTAACATAAAAAATTTAAATCAATCAGACTAGTATATATTACCACATATATTTCTTCCTCTCTTTTAAATTTTGTTGTGTTGGTTAATAGGTTTTGAGTCAGGCTCGCTACTGTGAAACTTTCTTGCTATCCAACATCAATTTTTTAATGGTAGAGGAGAAAAGCAGAATTTGGGAAGGTAAGGCTTCTTCAGTATCTGCATTCTGCATACTATAAAATTCTTTCTAGAAGTTTGCCCGAAGATGAGGGGATATTTTTATTGTAGTCTGTAAACGAAGAAGATTTTGAAGAGACTGGCTTTCCCAAGGTTAGCCTTTTTGCTTGGGTGGTGTCTTCAAATAAGGCACTTATGCTGGAGAACTTAAATCCAAGGGGTTGGAGATTGCTAATAGCCTTGTTCTGAAATATTAGGATGACGGATTTGCCTCACTTTTTTTTCTGGATTGCATACTGGCAGAGATGGCGTGGGCTATATGGGGATGTTTGGAGTACGTAAAATGTCCTAGGGGTGTGAATCATAAGTTGTTGGACTGGCTTAGAAGCCTTTTAGAGGTAAAAGGTTGTGTCCTGTGGAATATGACTCCATATCCATTTTTTTGTGGGTATTGGAAGGACAGAATAATGTTTGAAGATGACAATTATGACATTTTCCAGAAATTGTGCCGATATATAGGCTCTTACCTATCAGATTGGACTCCTGCTTCTAAGGAATTTAGAGGTGTTCCAAAAGAATTCCTTTGCTTCTAATTGGTTTTCATTGATTAACAACTGAAGGTATCATTTGTATAGGTTATGTTTCGTTTGATGTTTGCCTTTTCTTTTCTTTTGGAGCACTATCGAAAATCCAGATGCATACTTGTACATCTTCCATATTTATGAACGAATCTAATTTTCTTATTTTTGATAAAATTATTTTGGTATCAGAGCAAAAGGGGTCTATTAGCATCCTTCTAACCGCCACTGACATTCTACAAATCAGTGAAAAGTTTGAGTAAAGAATAAAGAAGATTCTATGTAAGGTAGGAGATTGTTTTGCAGTTTTCACTCTTTCATCTTATAGATTCAACACTAGAAGCTACTACAAAAGTAGCAGCAGAAAGCAAGTGGCAAAATTTGAGACAAAATATTGATGATTAGTCAGAAAAAAGGTTTTAAAACTAGGCATCAGATTGTCCAATTGGCATCAGAGTTCAATCTAAGCACAAAAATTGGCCTTCAATAGGTTCCAGCAGGCACAGACCACGGCTCAAAATGCTTATATTGAAGCAAAACCTATTTACAGCATACATATCTAAGTAAGGTCCATCTATTGTGCAACTTGTGAGGCATAAGAAGGGCAAGCGCTTGATTATCTGTAGTCTCTGGATGCGTTGTAACTTGTAAGTGCTGACTCTTTTTTGTTTCTCCACATAGGTTTCACTCATGAATGTGTGATTTGAAGAAACTTTCTCAGTTTTGAGTGGTCATGGTTCAATTTTGAGTATCTGAACCATTTCAGTTGGTTTGAGGCCAGGGTTTCTGTGAGCTGTAATCACAGTAATATCTTTTGGGGTCAAGTATTTGAGTCTTCCGTTTTCTTTTCCGCATATCATCCACTTTCAGCCCCAATAGTAGAAAATGAAAGAATACATCTGAAAAATGAACAAGTGGAAGAAATAAATATAATTACCGCTAAAGTGTTTCTACTCTTCTCAGCATGATCCTTGCCACTAAACAAATCAGAAGCCCACTTCAACAAATTGGTGTTCCAATTTTTATGATTTCCCTAAAGAAATATTACAAGAAGAAATTAGAATGAGGTCGTCAACCTACTGATTCATCTGGTAAAACTTGTCCAGCAATCATATACTATAAATGTGACCAAGAAAATAGATGGCAGAAAGCAGCACCAACCTTCTCCTCTGCATGCCTATCATCAACAGAGGAATCTAACAATTGCTCATGCTCTTTTCCCTTTTTCTTCAGTACTTCCAAATGGACTAGCTTACCCCGCAAATCATTTATAATGATCTGCTTTAACTTCTGGACTCCATTTTCCTTCAGTAAATAGAGATCAGAACTTCTACCAGGAGCAAGCTGCAGGTACCAGACCCCAGGAGAGACTTTCATTTGCCAATACCCCAGATTGGCCATTACAATGGTATCGACCAAATGTGGCCTGTTCTTCATTCCAAGAATCAACTGAAGGCCTCGGGGAGGATCATGATCCTTTTCAGAGCAATGCCCTGGTTGTGACGGTTTCATGGGAGGTTTAATAAAATCAATGAAATAAATTAACTTCAAAGAAACTTCAATTGAAGGCACTCATTTACCAGTCAGAAGAAGTGCATCAAGTTCAAATACAGCTTGCAACGTCCTTGTTTCTCCCAAGTTCTCAAGCAAAATATTATCCAGGTCATGTCTGAAAGGGTATCCAAATCAAAGGACCACCCAGAGGATCAGCCTCTCATTTGCAAAAACAAGCTCATATAGAACACTAAAAGGCATGCCATGGACTAAGGACTGATAAAATATATACATTTAAGAAGACACATACATGGCAATAATGGGCTCAACAAGCCACGGCTCAGGGACATCAAGATTCATGGTGAGAGTTTTTGTCAATGGCATATTTGCAAATATTGCCTTAGGACCATTTACTGAATAATCAACACGGCTGAAGTCATCCTGCAAATTAATAGTACAGTGAATAAAATTCAAAAGAAATACACCAATTCATATTTGCAAAAGAAATACACCAATTCATATTTGCATTGATATTTGAAAATTGAACCAATTTACGATACCTCTGAGGGAACCACATATCTGTAGTAATTTTTCAAAGGAAGGTCAACTAGGGAGCTCTGCGAATGAAACAAAAAGTTTCACAGTTTAGATTGTCCGTGGAAAGGAATATACAATATAAGGCAACAAACCATATTAGAAAACCTTTAGTGAAAGAAACATGTGACCTTAATAGCAAAATAAGAGATTTAGCATAATCGAACTGACAACAAGATCCCAGAAGTCATAACATGAAATAAAGATTTCATACAAACTACATAGCCATAGTCTAAAATGGTGGTGATGAGAAAAAGGTCAATCCCAAGTTACTACAGAAAATGGCTTATGATGCGGAGAGATGTTTTAAGTTCAGCATACCAACTAACCAGCACTTTCCGATTCCATTATGCAAGTAATATATAAACATGACTATCAATGAAAATTTTGTAGTTTAAGTGCTGATGTGGATGAAAGGCTTAAGGGTTTTATCATCATTTCCTCTTAATATGGGGTGTAAAATTTCCCTCAGTGGACCAGCCGAAAAACATATATAGCCTAAATTAGGTTAGCAATTGTAGAAAGAAATATCTCTCTCCAGCTTAGCTTGCACTTTTCAGTGAATGGAGTTATGAAAGCTTGATGTCTAATGACTAGGAACACCGAAAAGGTCTATGCGATGTCTAATGTCCTCTGAAGGGTTGTAGTGATGGTCAAGAGGGTACATTGGCTATCATTGTATGTATCTAGTTCTAAGCAAACTGGAGCTAGTACCCTGTTCTTCATGGATGAGGAGTAAAAATGCAAACCTACAATTATATGAACAAGAAGATTCGGCCAAATTATTGATTCAAGAAACTCAAGCATGATTTCAGTGCAGTTCTGATCATGTTTTGATCATGCAACAGTGATCATTAGTATATATACGCTCCCATTTGACTTGCCTATTTACATCTACAGAATTTTTCAGGTGTGTCTAGGGAGTCTTTGCTCAGACTTATTTTCTATGACATAAAGTGGGTATCTATGGGCTGCCAGATTCCATCATCTCCAAGCTTGAATCCATATTTGCCTCTTTCCTGTGGAAAGGAAGTGAGTGCTCCAGATTTTTTAGCCCTATTAGCTGGGCTGCTGTTTGTCTTCCTAATGCTGAAGGAGGCTTGGGTTTGAGAAGGATCAAGGATGCCAATCTTGCGAGTATCATCAAACTAGCTTGGAAGATTGTTTCAAAGAAAGAAAGTATATGGGTTGATTGCGTGTATTCGAACCTTCTTAAGTCTGATTCCTTTTGGACAGTGAAAACCCCTGTGGATGCTTCTTGGGTATGGAGAAGGATCATTGATACCCGCCACTCCATCTCTTCAGCTATCTCCTCTCATATAGGTGATGGGGCCGATACTATCTTTGGCTCGACCCATGGCACCCCAAAGGAGTCCTTTACCATACTATTAGTGCCAGAAACATCTACAACTCGGGCTTATCCAAGTTTGCCCTTGTGGCAGATATTATCACATCTGGCAATTGTTCCCCCCCCCCCCAAGCTCAATCCTTGAGCCAACTTGCTGATATCTAGAACTCTTTGCCAGTCATCCCAACATCTCAGAGGCAAAGACATGATACTATCCTTTGGCTGCCGTCTGCTTCAAAGCTCTTCTCGTCCAAGGCATATGGGATTGGTATAACAAACCTGGTTTCTTCTCTTTTCTTATGCTCTCCTCTTCCACCCAATATGATCAATCTCATCTCTTTTCTCTCCCTTAACAACATAGTTGCTTCCTTTTTCTCAGATTTAATCATTAGCCCTGCTTGTATCTAAAATCCATAATCTGGATGCCCTAGCCTAGGCCCGGTTGGGCATGACCCCGGGGCTGGAAATATCAGCCCTGGCCCATCCCAGGCCCCGTTGGGACTCAGGGTGGACATCGGTAGGTTTGGGCTCGCCGGGCCAAACCTACACCCCTAGCTTGTTCTAGGGTTTGTGACTACACACGAATTGGTTTAGGGCGTGAGAACAGGGTGGTCTTTATTTTATGGACCAGCAAACAACTGAGCAGACTTGTAGTGGCAGTGACAATAGTCCTTAAGCTGAGATGATTCTATGGCATCAATGATTGGTGCATCCATCTGTTTTTGTTAATTAAATGCTTATTTCCAGATTTTTATGCAAGACTAGTGGAACCTTAAAAACTATGACTAAGAGCTTGCAAACACTACAGATCTTCATGTTACCAAGATTCCATGGAAGGCATGAACCACTTGCTATCACTATCGTTCAGTAACATTTTTAGGCATCTCATGTTGCTTCCTCATCTGGTGATGCAAAAGTGGACTTTTTACTTTTATTTTTTATGAATAACAATATATTAACACGAAAGAAAAGATACAAGGGACCCAGAGGGAAAGGGGGGGAGGGGGAGGGGGAGGGGGAGGGGAAGGGAGCTACACGGCCAAAGCAACTAGGGGGTGGGGATCAAAATGGAAGAGGGCAGTCCGTAGGAGACAACAATAAGCTTGTTCATTGGGGAGTCCTTTACAGGGCATTGGAGGATGGTGGCATGCTTAGAACTATCATCCAAAAAGATGGATTTCCAAATCATATTCAAAGATCTAGAGTTCGAGGACCATCTTTGAAAATTCTGCTCCATCCAAATGTTATTAACGGAGGCACAAAAGGCAAACTTACCAGCAGTGTCACAAACAGGGCTACCAGCAAATGTCTTGTCAATCCAAATCCACTCTCTTAGGAGGGGAAGCAAAAGTCTTCTAGAAGGTCAACAACAACTCAGGACACGCTTCCGGATGGAAGAGGTAAAAGGACAAGAAAAGAAAAGATGGACAACATCTTCAGTACCATTCCAGCAGAGGCAATAGGCAAGGGCAACCTAAACGCGTCTATGGATTAAGAAAGTCTAGTGGGAAGGAAGTTAGATCACACCAAGCAATGAAGGACTGGCGAGGTTGAACCAAACCATATTCCTCCAAGGGACAAGGGGACCTCTAGATCTGATGAGATCCCATGCAAAGGAGCTAAACAGGCCAAAAGGCGAGTGGAAGTAGAGGACCTCGTCAGTTCTTCGACGATGGCCATGGGGAGAGGGGGAGAACCAGACAGAGATCCAACAAAGGGGGGGGTGAGGAAGGGGGCACCAAAAACCATTGGAGATGATGGAGGCAACTAGAGAATCTCTGAGAAGATCGGAGGAGTAGATGGTTCTAAATGAAACCATAGATTGAAGGATACCTAATGGATGCCAAGGGTCAAGCCAGAGAGAGGTGGAAGAGACATTTTCAATGATGGAATGGATAGCACCTATAGCGTTAGGTCTAGCAATAAGAATATTGCACCAAACCCAGGAAGAATATATGTAGTGTCCAACATTATTGCCAAGTTAATATCTTGTTTGATATGATCTGAACAGGGAACATATATTTGGTTGGCATACCCTACATGGTCCTGAAAAAGGGATATAACAGTGACTGGCAGCTCTATTAGTTAATATTTTGCTTGATTTGTTCTAGACAGGGAACATATGTATGTGTTGGGTCCCGACTGACACTGAGAGGGGGGTGAATCAATGTGTTAATCCTTTTTTATTTTCTAGTTGTACCCCTGACGTGGCAATCATGGGTGGCACTTTAATAGATACGAATACAATCTTTTGATGTTGCCTAGAGCTGCTATGTGTACTACTGACAATTCTCACTATTGCACAAGCTTACTCACATAAAATGCATTGCTGCCCAGAGCTGTCTCTGGACCCCTACACTGCAATCACGGTCTCACGCATGCACAGTTGTATGCACATCCACATTGCACCACCAAATGGCCAGGCCTAGCAAATGCACACCTATCCTACAGCCAACTATTCCAATACAAAAAGCACATGCACAACCACAACACAGAAAATGCTTCAACAAGTTGCCTACATGCACTGAATAATGCCCATTGTCGGGCTCAACATCTACTCAAATACTAATTTTGACTGTACCCATAGCCAAAGGAATACATTCCCAGTTTCGACCCTTAATATACAAAGGCTAGCTCTTCACCCCAATTTTTTCTAGAATTTATCTGAGGCTGCAACCACGGTAAATAGGCTTAGGTAGTGGTAGCTATTAAGGAACACACTGTCCCCGTGTCCAACACCCACTTGACACCAAATACAAAATTAGGGTTCGACTTATAACAATATCCTACAATGAAATCCCATATATCATAGGTCTATGGCAGTATAGCCTAGCTAAGCATAAATACATGTATTCAGAGAATATATGATAAATAAGGGGTGGAGGATGCTTCCAACCCTTGTCTAAGATACCGGAGATGTTTGGTGATGTCCGAAGATATCCTGTAAATGCCTCGTGTTCACTAGAACATCCAACAACTATTGCAACCCAAACTTGACAATTTCTCAAACACCCTTGCAGTGAGTGTGTATTGTAGACACTCTCTCTCTCTCTCTCTCTCTCTCTCTCTCCTTCTCCTTTCTCTTTTATTGTCTTTTCTATCTTTTATTTTATCTTACCTGTAGAAGCTCCAAGATGCACAGCAATGGCACTACCCCTTCAAATAAGCTCAATATCACCAACACAAAAAGAGAAATGGAGTTGGGAATGCTTCAAGACACCATACAAGGCTCTCTCATATTTTTCTCCTTCTTTTCTTTCTTTTCTTTCTTTTCCTGCTTTGTAGAAGCTCAGAAAACCGTAACAATGTAACACACGCTCCTTTTTTCTCTCTTTTGCTTCTTTCTTCTACCTCCTCTTTTATCTCTTTTCTAGGCTACAAAGACTATTGCTTTCAATAGAGCAGAATATAAATACACAACCACGACCTTCCACCTCCATTAAAGGAGCTTATAAACACTTCTCTTGAAGTTAAAATACCATTTGATGCAACCAACAAAAGGGGGGGAGGGGGGCTTCTGCTCCAATTTCAGCAGTTTTTTTTTTTTTCTTTCAGCACCACGTCTTCTCTTGCTACAGGAGGGTACAGCTCGTAAATAGAGTACATTGCAAGTTGAATCACTCAAATCAGCCATGTGATTAAATAGATATTGCAATTTTAAATTTGCCCAGTAATAGGCCTCAAAATTGATCTCGGACTTCCTTTCCTACACATTCAAAGCACCATAAATCTGACCTAATCTTGGCCTTCCAATTTGAATCCCAAAACAAATGAATTAAATCCAAGCCCTTAAAGGCATTCAGATGTGTCAGCGGAAAAATCGGACTAGCATTAAACAATAGCCTTGGACGAAATGTATCTAACGATCAACACCTCATTTCAAACAGGTACTTGACACCTTTCGGTTAGCCATTGGCTGAAAAAGGTATCTCCATCCTCAGCCACTCAATTAAAGGGAAGATGGGACGGATGAGTCTCCTCATGGAATCATAAAAATTATCAGTAATTCTTATGTGCATTAAAGTTTGGAATGATAAATTGCTTCTCGGCACACTCAAAGACTTACACGCGACCAATCAATTCATCTGTGGCCTGTAGGAGCATTTAATACGCCTTCAAAACGTGCCCTACACTATTGAAATTCAACCGTACAATAGAAATTAGACCCTCCAGATTCCAATCCTACTATTCATCTCATATACTCGCTCTTCTACCACCTCATCAGACGGGGCCTGCAACTCCTTGAAACACGTGTGACACCATACTTGGGCATTTCATCGAACACTTGTGCCATATTGAAGTCATTGCACGAATCTGATTATAACTTCTTCATATGAACTCTGTAATGAAACAAGTTGTGTTCGCTCAATACTCGGAGAACTACAACTCTCCAGAACAACTCAACTTCAGAATCATCCATGTAAAATGACCAAATTGCCCTTGAACTTTCTATAGGCCATAACTTCCTCATTTTAGCTCCGATTTGAGCGCCATTTGTGGCCACGTGTTTGTGACAATGAGTACTACTAATATAACCTCTCCAAAAAAGCAAAATCCTTACTGTTTTTCACAAGGAACCAAAACAATAACTCGGATAGTCTAAAATTTCAGGTGCCAAAATGGGAACCGCTATAACTTCGTCGTTCAAACTCAAAATTGCACGATTCCAGTTGCGTTTTGAAGAAGACTCGATGAACTACAATACTCATCCATAAACCGAAACCCATATCAGCTGATAGACCCTCCGAAAAATCCGATGAAGCCATTGCCAGTGGAAACATGTGCATCTCATCACACACTGTGGGCCCACTAACAAACATCACCATCATAACTCTAAAAATTGTCCAAGGACCCTCATCATATATCTACCTCAACCTTGTCATATTGCCATGTCAAGGACCTGCCATTTCTGATACTCTCAACTGATACCATCTCTAATATTTTTGCATTTCTAACACTCTCAGTTGATGCTCTACCATCTCCGATACTCTATGATCCCTAATACTCTCAGTTGATACTCTGAACCACTGCCACATCACTCTGTCAGTGCCAGATGTACTGCTCTGCTGACTCAGAATGTACTGTGTTGACAACAACGAAAACACCATGTGCACTGTGTGTACAATAGTATGGTTGGCTTACCCAATATGGTGCTGAAAAAGGGACAGAATAGTGACAGGCTTGTACTGGTACCCTTAAGAAACGGGGTGCCAAAGAAAAAGAACCAGAGTTTGTTAGAGATTGCCAAGACACTGTTGTATGAGATGAATGTCTAATAAACCTTCTGGTAGAACTCATTACAGTTGCCTTCCAAATGAACCACATCGCCAGTCAAGTCCTAAACTTTGGACTCCCGTGGCTCTTTTATTCCCTCTTTCACTGGGTTTACTATCCTCCTTTTCCATGGGGTGTGTGAACTTCAGTGTTAAATTTTCTACTACAGTACTAATGGAACTGGGCTTCTCAATCTCTGTACCCATTTCACAATATTGTGATACTAAAGCATCACCATTGTAAGTTATCCCTTTCAATATGATAAAATAAAACATATCGAGTTTGGTTGGCACTTGATATTTAAAATAAAAGAAGAAGAAGAAGCAGGGTGGCCTAATTTAGATGCCATATATCCAGAAATTTAAATTGCTGATATCCTACTGTGGGTCTCAATGAGCGTCCTGTTTCATGATATAGAGACCAAGCTGGTATGTTTGGAATTCATGTACCAACTTGAGGGAATGAATCATTACATGCTTAAGTGTAAGTGTAAGTGTAATGAATTATTACATGCTTAAGTGTAAGTGTAAGTAGTATTGTCATTTCTCCATCTGAAGGTTACGACTGTCATGGAATGGAAACAACTACACATACTAAAATCCAGATGTATTAAAAAAATGCATAACATCCTATTTTCTTCACATTTTCTTTGTTCCTAATCTCATGTTCATAGCAATGGGGCCACCATTATGAATCATATGAAATCACCAAATTCAGTGAGATTTTGTTATAATACTACGTGCGGAGGCAATTATCAACTTCTCACCATTGGATTAAGTACAATCCTCATATTTGGCTGAATGCATTTCCAAAGTACTCGAAGAAGTGGAGAAAGCTTCTGGCCTAACGGACTTAATGGATCAACTACAGCATCAATATGAATACTTGAATTTTCACTACCCAAAACAACAGCACTGCAAAACAAAAGATTGTAAGCAAGCAAAATTATCTAGAGACATTTATACACCCCAGAATGTCCTTGGGGCAAAAATTAAGGAGAAAGGCTCTACAATCAAGCACTATTATCTAAGAAGAATGGAATTGAAGCAAACAATGCCACACAACATATCATGCAGTTCAATTAAAGATCCTAAAATCTTAGGCAGGAACATAATATCACAGAAACTTAAAGAGAAAGAACTCATGCTAATCCAACTGCTTAAGGAGTTAAAGGCCATAAAACACGAGGTTATAAACCAAGGTTATAAAAGACATGGTCTCGTGAGATGGGGTCCAAATTTCAACCTCATCTCACCTATCTCAACCTCCTCTCGCCTCTTTGCACCTACAAAACATAAAATCAGTTGGAGAATCCTATATTTCGCGACATCATCACCTCAAGTTGTTGAACATCGCTCCAACGGCTCCAATTGTTGCAGATCTACACACTTCCAAGGCTGAAAAGGGTAAACCACCTTCCAAAAACCATTTTTTTGCAAATAATAACATACATACATGTTTGTTAGGGATGGTTTTTTTTTATATGTTAGACACCGGAGGCTGATCTACAACCTCGCGGTGTCGAATATATCTTTTCTTTTGTTTATAAATAATTATTTAATTTTTCTAGTTTAAAAAATACATTTTCCATCAACATAAAATTGAAAACATTATGGTTAATATAGCTTTGATGGAACTCTCTTATATAAATGTTAATCACCATTGGCCAATCTACGGCTCCACTTGCAAATTTTCTCCAGCCAGTAAATAATTATTTTAATTTTCAAAAAACATGATAAATAGTTTAATAATTCAAAAAAGAGGCAAAAATAGGGAAAAATATTTTCTTTACATTTGGAAAATAAAGAAAAATTTTTGAAATTACTTTTAAAGTGTTTTGAAGTGTACATGATGCTTATTATGTTATATCATATTTGATTTTGTTGTATTAGGTCATTATATTATTTACAATATTTTTAAGTAAGAAAAAATATAAGTAGCTACCTTATATTTTTAATGGTCTCATATGATGTGTCTAAGTTAATAATTACTTATTTTTTCTATGTATCAGTATTAGGGTGATATATAATGGCCGGCTAGGAGGCAACGAAGAGGGTGGGAGAAGAGGGAGAGAAGGTAAGAAACGTGATAGTGGAGAGATTGCATGGAAACACAAAGTACCGATTGATGCTGATAGGCAGTTTGCCAGGGTCCTAGGCAACTGTCGCCATATTGCACTTAATGTCGCTTTATATTTTTGGACATATTTATGCCAGATATCATTTAAGTAAATGATTTCATTTACTTAAGATATTACTCATAAAGAAGCAAATACCCCCTCTTTGATTCTATTAATAATAGTCTAAAAAACAAATTTCAAAAGGATAAAAATTCAATCCCCCTGTCCAAGAACAAAAACTGAATTTTTTTTCTAGGAGCAATTTTCAACTTTCAAATGCTGGTGCTTTTCTTAGTTCTGAAAATTTTATAAATCTTATCATGGTAAAGCATCGCTAAAAACCAAAAGTCCGGTAAAATAACCTTTTGTTTTGATGTCTTTAAGAGTATTTTCAATCATGCGATTTTAACAGTATTCGCGCACTTTAAAATAAGTTTGATCATTACATAATTTTATCATTACAACTCAGATTTAAGTAATTTAAGTAATCACAAACTTGTTGAAAAGTTGTTTTTGTGCTATGCCTAAATATTGATTTTGACCAGTAAAACTTATTATAGAATGATAACATTTATCTAAATATTGATTTTTTATGACTTAATGTTGATCTTTGATAAGTTGACGTGGCTTAATGTTGATCTTTGATGACTTTATGTGGCTTAATGTTGACTTTTTATGATACAAGGTATATATAGCATAGTAAATAATGTTAGAAAAGAGTGAAAATAAAAAACAACACTTAGTCTCCTTGTTTGCCTTAAGGCAGGTGCCTTTTCGCCTAAGCGCTTAGGCAGTCCTCCACCACCTTAGTTCACCTTGGCGCCTTGACAACTATAAGTGCAACTACTGTCACATGAACATTATGGGTGGTGGGGCCACAAGATTTAAACACAAATGGTTGAAAATTGTTCAGATGTGGCTACATGCACTAAAGTACCTGATCAAATTGCTAGGGCCATAGCTGAAGACATGAAGGGAGGTAATAAGAGGAAAGCGGCCAAGGAGAAGGCGAGGATAGAATTTGAGGAGGCACTTCATGCTCCCCAACGTCATTATGATGATGACAGTGATGACCTTGCATATATGCCTAATGATATACAAAAAGATGAAGAGGCTAGAACTTGGGTTGGGTGGGTACAAGCGTTGAGCAGAGGCACTCATCGTGAGGAGGAGGATGACGCAAAGATACTAGAGGAGAAGCGGGTCCATCTAGAGCAAGTGGTGGTGGATCTTTACGGCCTGGGTTGCCATTTAGGAGAACATAGAGTACAAGGGCTGCCCACATCCACGTCCATCTCCAGTAGTACCACCACGAGTGAACCCCATACCACAGCAGAATACTGGTAGATTCAGGAAAAAAGGCGGCTTGCAAAGTAAGATAATGGGGATGTGGACTAATATGAAGGCTTATGTTGGGGAGGTTGTGTCTAAGTGGATGTTATTTCATAGTATTCCAACAAACACCAATACAGGTCCCTATTACAAGTCGATGCTTGATACGGTTGCTGAAGCTAGACCAGGGATAAAGGGGTCCACTGCATAGGAGGTGATGAATGTGTATTTGCCAAATCAAAATAAAGAGTTGAAATAGTACACAGATGAGCTAAGGATATTATGGGAGAGCTATGGGGTCACCATGATGCATGATGGTTGGGTAGGGCCAACGAGAAGTCCATCATCAACTTTATGGTTTATTGTGATGGATGGTTATTTTTTTTAAATCCGTTGATGCGTCTAAAGAAACAAAGGATGAGAAATACATCTAAACATTATTGAAGGAGGTAGTGCAAGAGGTTGGGATAGAAAACGTTCTTCAAATTGTGACGGATAACGGAAGCAACTACAGAAAGGCCAGTCAAAATATGATGAACAACAGCAAAAGCCAACTCTTTTGGACTCCTTGTGCATAACACTACATTGATTTGATGTTGAAAGACATGGGGAAGCTCAAAATTGTGCAAAGTGTGATTGAGAGAACGAGGCAAGTGAGCACATTTGTATATAATAATGGGTTTTCATTGAACCTACTAAGGGAGAAGTGCGAGGGGAACTTGGTCAAGCCCAGTCTCACAAAATTAGCCACCAACTATGTTGCATATAAGAGTTTTGAGTCGAAAGAAAGTCGGTCTTAGATCCATGTTTGCCTCTGAGGAGTGGTCTGGGTGGAGGGAATCAGGATCTACTGGTGGTAGGGCAGCACAAGCAACAACTTCATCAGATGAGTTTTGGAAACAATTGGGTAAAGTGGTGAAAATCTTGTCACCTATTGTTGGTGTATTGAAGATGGTGGATCCTGCTTCTAAGCCCACCATGCGAAGCTTGTATGTTGTTGCGGAAATGATAAGACAACATACATATGTTGCAGACGTGGCAACAAGAAATTTGTAATATAGTATAAGATCATTAGGAGTGCCAACTAAAGCATTCATTGCTTATGGCTGGTAAGATATATACATTACAATCTTTTATATTTAGATTACCTTATTAATTGAGTACTGATAATAATCTTTATGTCAATTTTCAGCATATTATTTAAACCCCATGTATCAGTATAGCCATAGGCTTGTGTTGAGTCCGAACCTTTTTGAAGCAATGGGGCAAATGGTTGCCAAGTTGCATCCAAGGCCCAGTCACAAGCCAAAGCCAAAGCCAATACTGAGGTGAGTTTTGTAGTACAATAGCAATCTAAAAAGTAAAAAGTAATTACAATTTAGAAGAGGTTGGTTATTGACTATTTTCAAATGGTTATAGACAAAAGAATTCATTGATGCACCAGGGAGTTTTGGAGCCCCCGCCGCAATCGCGGGTCATATGAATATTGATGTTAGTATGCATGGTTCAAGATCTCAGCGAGATCTAAGTTCTCTTTTTCTGAAAATAGCAAGATGATACTATAGGTGAGCTGAGAAATGTGCAAGATCTCAACCAAGATCTCGCTACTAAACTCGGAATCGGTTCAGTTTCAGTTCAAACTTGGTCCAACCAAGGCATATAAAGCAACGTTTTGACCCAAATGAAGAGAGATCTCGCTGGTTTCGACTCTTAGAGCTATATTTTGGGAGAAACACCATAAAGCTGTGGATTTGGTGTTTCTTCTTGGAGATCTTCCTTGCTACCATCATTGAAGCAAAGATCTTCAATCTTGGTGGTGACTTTTCTTCTTAAGAACCCTTTAAGGTAAAAATTTCTTTCCAAACCCATATTTTTCATAGAAACATCAACAAATCTTGCCTCTTGTCACTGATTATTTTATATGTGATGCTACTAAGTGTGATCTATAGATTCATGGAAGAAAATATATTTTTATATTTTTTTAAATGAATTTTTTTTCTGTTTAAATAAATGTTTTTCTTGCAAAAATAAAATTGAAAAAATATGATTTATATATGATGTTTGGTACTCAATTTTTTATATGTTACTCACCAAAGACTGTCTACAGCCTCATGGTGTCCATTTTTTTTCAGTTAATAAATTAATTAATATATTTTTTGAAATATATAATATATATTAAATAACTACAAAGAAAAAAAACAAAAAAATATGTTTTGTATGGAAAATTACTTTAATGTAGTGTAAATTTTGTTAGTGTATTTTGAAATGAAGATGGTGTCTTAGTTTCACTCTACTATACTTTATTAATAACTATGATATTATTATTAATAAAAAATATGATTTAAAATTAAGAAAAAATTATAAAATGTATGGGATTAATATGTAATAGCTATATGGTATTGAATAACTCTTAATCCATGCATTATTTAATATAGTGTTGATGTTGAATAGTTACTAATTCATGCACAGACTTTTATATAGGGTACAAAGTCAAAGTACCATTTTGAGTTTGATTTTTAAAAAACTGATGTTTCCATCGTGTTTACAATGCCTAAAAAAGGGGTAAATACATAGTTTCAATGGCTACAAAAGCCATATGCCCACCGAGATCAACCAGCGAGATGAATGCAAAAAAAAATACAAGGTCTCGGCGAATCTCACCAGATCTCTCTCTTTTTTTTTCTTTTTTTTTTTGGGAGATGGGTGGCGAGAGCAAGATCTTAAACCTTGCTAGTATGCAATCCAAATTTCAATATGATACTTACACAAGTATTAAATATTTTGAAATTAAAATAATCTTACTATAAATCTGTAATGCAGCTGAATGGTGGGTGTTGTATGGGGGTTCAGCACTAGAATTGAGGAAGATTGCCATCAAAGTACTGTCACAGACTTGTTCTGCATCCGGTTGTGAGCGAATCTGGAGTACATTTTCACTCACCCACTCGAAAAAGTGGAATTTATTAGGTTTAGATTGTCTCCTCTAGTGGACGGGGTGGACAGAGGCGAGCGGTTGGTGGATCAGCCTAAAGGTAGGCCGGACCCATATGTAGCGCAAGAGATGGAGGTTAATGTTGAGTACATGGCTACAAATGGTAGGATACATTCACAGGCCCCCCGACCATTCAACCCCGCACTTGGTAGGGATTATTCATAGGAAGATGATGATTGGTCCACTTCCTCAGGTGATTGTACTCAGATTCACACATCATCGCTCACTAGGTAGTTATGTGAGTGGTGATGATGGTGATGGTGAAGGTGATAGTGATTGGGAAGGTGACGGTGATGGTGGAAATGATGGTGGTGATGGTGATGGTGACGGTGACGGAGGTGTGAGTGGCGATAGATTTGAAAGAGTTCGAGACAAGTATGAATAGGCCTAGCCGGAGTAGGTGCGATTCACTGGGGAGAGCCAGTTTTGATCATGACATACAAGATATGGATCACGGTGCACATCAAGCCAATGGGCAGAGGAGTGTAGGCTACATTAGAGGGCCTCGTCGCCACTACCATGGAAATGAGTAGAGAGATTGTATGGGCATTGGTAGTCTGTCTACATCTATTAGTGGAATGAGTTTGAGTAGAGGGGATAGTCATCCTCACAGTCAGGCTCACAGCAGAGGGAGTGGGCACCATCATTTACTAGAGATAGCACTTGGTCAGAGTATAGTATTGGTGGTCATTATGGACCTTATGGTCAATTCATTGGGATGGGGCATACATCTGGTTCATCCATTCCTCGTATTGATTACGACGGCCAGACACATGGTGGTGGCTTTGTGGATAACTTATTCTCCTACCCAACCCAACAGTACATGCTATTGGAAGCATCAGGTCACAATGGCTCAATGGCGGGTTCTTCTTCATACTATGTTGGTGACACATACACTAAGATAGGTTACCTTTAGTAATGTAAGATTGAATTCCTTGTCGGCAATAATGTAAGATTGGTTCGCAATTGATCCAATCCCAGGTAGGATCTTTAGTAAATTCAATAAAAGTAAGATAGTATGACATAGCATGAACAAAACAGAAATAAGAGAATGAAAGGAAGAATGGGGTAAGGGAATAGGTTAGGTCGAGTATCTCACTCTTCCCTAGGGCATCTCATCCAAACTGTCTCTCACAGCACTGCATCTCACAGTTTTCCAGCACAAAGAACATAAAGTCATACTTCTGTAGTGAACCAAAAAATAGGATGTACACAAAAAATAAGGAAAAAAACACTGTTTGGGGGGTCGAAATCTTAGTTTCCAACAAACCAGATCAGCTTCATCGCATTATGGGTATCCGAGACAGTATGGGTATATGCCGGTGGACCATCCCTCAAGAGCACTAGTTCATTTGGATATGGTATTGGTTATAGACAGTATAGTGAATCTTCTTCCTCATTCGAACAAGAGGGTTCTATAGGTGGTGCGTCATCTTTTGTTGACAGTATGTCAGTATCTTTGGGTATCATCCCAACCTTCTATGCCATACCCACAACCTATGATTGTGACTAACCCATTCCCTACGTTGGGATACCTAGCTAATTTTGATGATGAATCTTATAGAAGAGCGGTGAGAGACTACGAAGACAATTGGGCCCAGGACATGTCATGGGATGCATATGTCTCTCATTCAGAGGAGCGGCTACAGCATCTACAATGGTCCACAACTCGTGGGATGGAACCGCCTAGACACTCTACTTGGAATTGAGTCATTACTTTCGAGTGTTGAGTAATTGAGTCACTACTGTTGAGTATTGATAAATAATTGTTGATGATGTAATATTTTTATTTATTTTAGATCATTTGGATTAAGTCTTATGTTTTGATGTAGATTGTAGAATATATATAGTCATTATGTGGTATAGTTTCAGAATTTAAGTCAACAAGTCAACATAATGATTATCGAACCTTTGGTTCACCACATAAGTAAGACTTTGTGTTTTTTTTATGAAACTAATGATGTGAATGTGTTAGAAATGTTTACAATAGGATATATACAAAAAATAGACAAAAAAAACACTGTTTGGTGGTCGAAACCTAAGTTTCCACCATACCGTGAAAAATTCCTCAGTATCCTCAAAATTTCCCAGGTTTCGACTAAAATTTCAGTCCCCCCATGGGTCGAAACCCGATACTATGAACCTTGACTATGTAAACTCTAGTACTCTAATATTAGTTAATTAATCAATAGTATGTTTTGATCATGGCATGGATGTATTATTTACTTATTTTACTATCATACTATGCCTTGTTGACTTGTTCTAGTAATATTTCATAAAATCTCCAGCCAAGGTTAGACGGAAACTGCCAAACAAGGGTGAAAACTCTAAAACACCACTATGTTTCATTTTTTTGCAAGTTTAAATTCCAAAAAAATGTTTATATACCTAAAAACAACCTCTCCACCAAGTTTCAGGTCATAATATGGCCGTTTTACCACCGAAACAAGTAATCTAGAAGAGAGAAAAAAATACACTCAACTCACAGAAATCTCAGTATTATGGTGGTTTTGAGACCACCGAAACACTGAAACGAAACGAGTTTTGGATCCTTGTTTGTCCAGTAACCTAAATCAGATTGAATCAACAAATGGGTCCATACTCGAGCTGGTTCAAGACACATACTTCTGATTTCTCAGTTGTCACTGTGTCAACAAATTTGGTTGATCAGATTTCATCAACATCTGGTCGAGGAGATGCCCATTGACTGATTCTACAGTTAATGATGCTTATGTTATTGTTGCTATGATCTATGATGATTGATGAGTTCCTTTAAAGTGGCGAGACTGATGTAGCACCAAAAACCATAGAAGTTGCAGTAAATTAGATATTATATTTTTGCCCTTTTCTTCAAGGTTAATTTTAGAAGTCCAAAACTTGTCCATTTTACATGGCTTCGTTATCATTTGAAAGTCGTAGAGTTACCTCTCAAAAGAGATAAAAGTCATGTGATTTCGAGTTGTATCAAGAAAGTTGTGACCAATTCAATGTAGGGGTGTCAGTGTGTGACGGGATTTCTATTTTTGGTTATTTAGTTATTTTAAATTTTTTTATTAAGGTTACATCAGTCTTTAGAAATTGGGATAATTAGGGTTATTGAGTCTCTATAGACACATCATATCAGAGACTGCTATTCACACTCTGTTGAAATTAATTTATATTTTGGCTGTTTATTGTCTTTATTGTTTAAAAGCAGCAGATTAAAAACCTCAATCTGACTCAACTAACATGACTCATCTTAAAAGGACCAGGGCTAGACTCAAATCGATTATTAAACCATGTAGCTATTATAAAAATAAAATAAAAAAAGATGTGCTTAAATTTCTTGTGACAACCCAACAACAACACAAAGCTGTAAAAGAAAAACAATTAATGCCAGAGTCTGGCCAATACATCTACTTGTGGCAAGGAAGAAACAATTTTGACTTTCAAGAAAGACACACATAATACACAGTTAAAACAAAACTACAACATTTTTTTTTTTGGGATAACTACCACAAGATTTTAAGATATAATTAAAAAATTAAAATCAGAATCAAACCTTAACTGAAAAAGCAAACTCAAGGAAGAAGAAGAGGACAAATGAGCATACTCATCCGATTATTCATAAGCTTGCCCTGAAAAGCTAATAAAGTATAGTTCGCACCTGTACTCTGAATTTAAGACTTCAAAACGGGCACTTTCGGAACCTCGCTCCCGGAGAGCCATGGAAGAAGAAACAAACATGATCAGATCACTAATGTATTGGCTGCAATTAAAAATTACAGAGATTATAAGAAATATCCTCTAAGTCGTCAAAATTGATGATAAAAATAAATAAATAAATAAATAAAACATTTTTTCCCTAACTCAGATCCATGTAGCCGATCCCATTTAGTTGGGATAAGGCTGAGCTGTGTTGTTGCTGTATCATCTAAGTTGTCAAAATAGATCAAAAACAAATTAAAAAGTGCTCTCCAGATAAAAACCATCAAAGACCACCCTAGAAGAGTGGAAAAATAGTACACCATTGAACCAATGAAGAGAGTGTGTGTAAGAATGCAGTTCATAAGAGAAGCATTACTGACAAACTGCTCTTTGCAGATTGCCAGGCTCCCATTCCAGGTTGAATTGATTTTCCTGTTTCCATGATTTTTGGGAGAAGGATTGGTGTTTGGTAACAGTGCTCCGATATCGATTCCGGAACAGAAAAAGATCAGAATCAGCATTTGGTATGCACCTGACAGACTTCTTTGAACCTACAGTGATCAATGCTTGTTTAGAAGCTTGGATCTTGGAAACAGACAAGTGATATTTTGGGCTTGAACTCAAGCTTCTTCACCTCTTCTTTGATATCTTCAAGCTTCCAAAAGAACAATTTACGGTGGTTCTGTATGGGTTGAATAGGGGTTATGGAACTTTGACTTGTGCTCATTGCTGGAGGCTCTTCGATCTTTATGGCAGCAGATGAATTCTTTTGAGCTCTGTTTAACCCCCCATGAACTTAGCATGAGCAGTCCCTTGATGCCTTTCAATGATTTTCAAAATCTTTTCCACCTTCTCAATGCGAAGTGCTTCCAATTTGGATGTCAGACAACTGATCTCCAATTCAATCTCCTTGATCTCAGTGTTGATGTTGCTGTCATCACTGGCAGCTTCATTTTTCAGTCTTAGAGGGGGTTTTAGTTGGGGAAGGAAGAAGAATACCCTGTTTGAAGAGGAGCTTCAATGGCTTCCCTTCTGATCTTCCAGTGGCATCATTTTGTTGAAGGTGCTTGAAGGGTGTCAAAGATTTCAAAGAAACATTTTGCAGAAATCAGTAGCCAACCCCATTAAGTTTGAATAAGGCTGAGTTTGTTGGTGTATTTTGCGGAAATCAAGACTGCGATTTTCTTTGCTGGAACCAGATTCTTATGATTCTGAACAACAGATGGAGATGGATTGTAGGAAAAGTCACGAAGCATTCATGGCAGCTGATTCATCTTTATCTCCACTGTCGATGCTGGCATTATTCCATATCTGAAGGTCTGGGGCATTAATGGTGTCTGGATATTGGATAATATAACACTATGTGAAAAGGTAGCGAACATGATATCAGAGCAGGGCTGTAGTGTTCGACTCCTGGGAAGTGTATCAGAAGAGTTTTCCTGACGCACGAAGGAAATGGGGCATGAGCTCCAGTGCAAGGACCATGAGATCTTGGCAGCACGTGTAGGGGAGTGTTGATGTATACATTTACGCGGCCCTTCCCTAACAGTTCGAGCCTTAAGGTGAATCAATAGCAAACAAACCTGATTTGCAGTCGCTATGTACCCACCAAGCAAATAAATTCAATTACAAGGAAACAGTGGCAATTTTGCAAATAAAATGAATCTTGAAGGGTATTTAGGTCTATGAATAAAGGAAGGTAAGATAAGATATAAGAATTATTGGTCGAGGGCAATTTTGGCATTAATATAAAATAGGGATAGAACTAGGAATTGAGGATAAAGAGGGATATTTCAGAAAGAAGAATAATGGTGTTAAAATAAAATTCAACACATATCATCTTCAACCTCCAAATGATAAACCAGGGAGGAAAATAGGACGAGCAAGGAGGGTGGAGCAAGGACCTGTTAAGCGATAGATGGAGCTAAACCAAAGAAAAACCATATAAAGGTAGCCCGTCTATACGTCTTCAGCATATAGAGGCTTAGCTTTTCAAAGTAACCACAAAGGTTCATCTTGTCCAATAACTTCTGATCTAATTCCACAACCTGAAGTGAGTATTTGCTCTTCCACTCTCGGTGAACCGACTCCCATCCCAATCCCTTTTTTGAGCTACTAGGAGCTCTTGGCACGCATATAGGTTGTGCGTGCCTTACTCAAATAGAGGCCTTTATTTATATTGGGACATGGCTCCCAACCCAAAGTCCTCTTGATCACAGTTACCGGTCACCCAAATTAAAAAGGGAGCAATTGATATCAACTGCTGAGTTTTTCCGGTGGACAACTCCAAAGCGGGTCTGATTTGGGCTAAGGTTCTTAGGAATCATGCACTGTATTAACTCCAAGCTCTGCACGCAAAATCAAGCTAAGGCGTGTATTCAAAATACCTAAACTCAAATTGAAAGGCTAGGGTCAAAAGAGATTGATCCAAGACACTATGACTGCAACTACCAAACCAGAACAAAGGAGAATAAAGTCCAGATACCAGGAGCAGGTAGAATGTTAAGTGAAAGGAAGAAGATAACAAAAGACAAAGAACAATAAAAGAATTAATGAGAATTGACCTGAGGCATAGGCTTGAGGAGAACTACCAGAGAGAGACACATCAGGTAGAATAGCAAGATGGTTCCCAATGAGAAAACCGGCAACCATAAAACTTTATTCAAAAACTCCAACCGTATCTCTTGGTGAGTGTTTACATATAAAAGGGAACAAAAACAAATTGGTGACCTAGAGGAATTTGGAGCTGTGTTATCATTGTCGGCGACTATACTGGTCATACTGATGATGTGGCAGTGGACACTGGTGAGTTGGCAGAGCAGGAATGGTCAGACAGTGACTAGACACGGTTTCAATTGCACATGACTATGTGGCAATGTTACAAAGGCATCTGGGCATGGAGGACAAACGTTCACAGTTTCTGAGGGCCTTATGTCTTTTGGCAAAGGGCCAAAGCAGCAAATAAAGGCCCGTATAGTAAAAGTTGTGAAATCATAGGTTCATGCAATAGTAGCGTGTTTTGAGCCATTTTTTTAAGGTCTACTGGCAGAACTGGGCAGAGGGATCTTGATAAGAAGCGTAGTTCTTCGAGTCACCTTTCCAATGCCACTGGAATCACGACGTTTCAATGTCATACGAAGGAGTTATTTCGATTTCCGTGCATTCACAGAGAAAAGGAGCTAAATGGGAGATTGGGAAAATTTGGAGCAATTTGATGTGCTCTCCACCAATTTTTCCTGACAATTGAAGTGTACATAGCATAGTTTTTAAGGCGCTGCTAAGGCGTTGGCGCTGATGCGGTCTAGAGATGGTAAGGCAGTGCTCCGCCTTATGTGAAGTGGCACATTATGGGTTTTTTTTTTTTTTTTAAACACATTTTAAAATTACTTGATGAAGATTCCAAATATAGATTTTTTATTGGTAGGTGTATGGTTTTGTTAACACTTGAGATGTATGGGATTAGCTTTACTCCATCAAAAATAACCAAAACAAACAAAACAAAAACAAGATTCACAACCAGGGTTTGGATTTTGTCAAGGGTTTTAAGAAAGGGCTTTGAGAAGGAATCAAGGAACAAGGAAAAACCATTGATCCAGGCCACCATTTTGCTCCGGCAATGGTGAGCTTCATTCTTCTTTGACGGGAGTAGAAATATAGTGGATGACCTTAGGACTTAGGCACTCATTTTGGCATCATAGAGATAAGTATAATAAATACTTGTATTTTTTATGTCTTATTTTCTTTATATTTATAATTTTGTTTCATAATTATGTATTTATATTATATGTTAATATGTTATGATGATTAATGATTGATGATTGATGATTGATGAAGATGAAAGTTTATTCACTTTATTGATTTGTTTTCTTGATGAATATCTTACATTGGTATGAATATGAACATTTAATATTTATTTAACATATGAGTAATAGGATTCAACTAGAATTTGAGCAAAATAAATTGGTTTTATAAAAAAAATTACACAGGAACGCTTTAGTCGATAAGGCGGCGCTTTATGCTCGCCTTATCACTAAGGCACTCTGAAAGACCCTCAAACGCCTCCGTCGCCTTACCGCCTTAAAAACTATGCTCACACTATTATTAAAGGGTTATAATCCCTTATGGCTGCATTTCTTTGGAAAGGATTGGACTTTAGTAAGTTTCTTTGCCCTACCAACTGGGTAGTGGTCTGTCTATCCAAGGATGGAGGAGGGAGGCCTTGGTTTGAGGCGCATCAAAGAGGTTAATAAAGGCTATACAACAAGCATTCTTTGGCTAGTTTGGACTATTGTGACCAAGAAGAAAAGCATTTGGGTTGATTGTTTTTTCTCGGGCTTGCTTTTTTTGAATCTATCTGGATGGCCCCGACCTCATCAGATGCATCTTGGGTATGGTGTAAGATCTTGTCCCTTTGATACATTGCCCTCAGGGCTTTTACCACTCAGATTGTTGATGGCTTTTCCACCTCTCTTTGGCTGGACCATTGGCATCACCTGGGTATTCTTCTTGACTCTGTCGGTGCAAGAGCCATTTATTGTTTGGGTTTTACAAAGCATTTCAAAGTGGCTGGCATTATTAGATTTGGTTCCTGGCACCCTCCAGTATCTTCCTCTCCTTAGCTTGAAATCATTTGGAATACCTTGCCTCCAATTGGATCTAGTAATCATGGTTTAGGTGACAAAATCCTTTGGGCGCCTATTGCATCAAAATTTTTCTCCTCCAAAGCGGCTTAGGATTTTGTTAGATCCAAAGGTCTACTATACCCTTGGTGGAAACTTATTTGGTTCAAGTATCATACCCCTCGTCACTGTTTCACAGTTTGGTGTGCCTTCAACAAATTCCTTCCTACACAGGCCTTCCTCATTCATCACCAAATCCCTTTTGTTGCCTTTGCTAGAATGAAGCAGAAGATCTTGATCATCTATTTTTTGCTTGCTCCATCTCCTCCTCTACTTGGAAAGTGGGTCCTTGCAAAATGTTGGCCAAGGCAAAGAATAATTCTCCCCTTCAAGAGAGAATGGGTATGGGGTGATATGACTTATGGGGCTCTTTTGTTTGTGATGTTGTGGGCAAACTCGCCTTTAGTGCTACTATCAATTGGATGTGGATGCAACGCAATCTTAGGAAATGGAACTCTAACCCAAACCTTTTCGTCAGATTTGGGACTCCATCGATATTAAATCCAAGCTCTCTAGTGTAGCTTCCTCTTGTACTGTCTCCCCTAAGGAACATGCATATTGTTGTTTCCTGGGGTCTCCCTTTTTGTTGTTTGGATCCCCTCCTTTGGGCTGATCTTTTTTTGTTTTCCCCCCCTCTTTGGGGTGCTGTATTTTTTTTCTTCTTTGGTATTGAATTTTTTATTCACCCCCACCCCCCACAAAAA
>NC_056563.1:8524085-8534279 GCF_013358625.1 Macadamia integrifolia | reverse complement strand
ATATTTATAATTTTGTTTCATAATTATGTATTTATATTATATGTTAATATGTTATGATGATTAATGATTGATGATTGATGAAGATGAACTTAGTTTATTCACTTTATTGATTTGTTTTCTTGATGAATATCTTACATTGGTATGAATATGAACATTTAATATTTATTTAACATATGAGTAATAGGATTCAACTAGAATTTGAGCCAAATAGATTGGTTCTATAAAAAAATTACACAGGAACGCTTTAGTCGATAAGGCGACGCTTTATGCCCGCCTTATCGCTAAGGCGCTCTGAAAGACCCTCAACCGCCTCCGTCGCCTTACCGCCTTAAAAAATATGGTATATAGTGAGCAAAGGGATCCCACATCCATATTCTATCTCCTCAGCTCGAAAATTGAGGCAAAACCTCATTTTTAGTGCCTAAATTCCATTTTGTGCCTTCTGGTTGATCTTGTGTATTAAGTTCTGATCCTACGGCATACACTAAAACTCTTTTCAAGCAACCAGAATTTGGCCAAGTTGTCGGATGCTAGATAGGTGGCCAAGATTGAAGCGCACAAGGTGCACGTCTACGCGGAATTGGCTGACAGGGGAGCCTCTATCGGCAATGACGTGATTGGTCATGCGTATTGGATTCACTGTGACGTGCAACAATGGATCAGCATCTGATTCCATGCATCGCGCACACACACACACAAAAAAAAAACCAGAGATTCCTTTACAACGTTTTTCAATGGGCGTGCATTATAGACTACTATGGTGAATGACGGAGCACCGTACATAACATGCCAGATTCTTTTTTACAGGCTCTCATGAGCCCAGCAAACATGGAGACGGAACAGCACAATCCAACAGTCAAAAATCGGCCCTCACTTTAGAACAAAGATCGGACAGCCAGAGTTCAACTGCCAACTCGTTACAAGCCCCATGTCACAAGAAGAATACAAAAATTACACATTTACCCCTCCACTTGCCATTTGGACATCATGTTTGGAAAGTCATATCCAACTCGTTTGGACTCCAATTGGGATGTTGGTTTGTGCCTACAGTCTCAGAACGAAGAGAAGAATGTCTCTGTGCACAGAAAAAAGAAGAAAACTACACGGAGAGATTTTTTCACTAGAGAAGCTTCATTGATGATTTCCTCGATCTACGTGAACATGGGAATGCGTGACATAAGCTGAAGCATGGGATAGGTGTTCCTAGACTATTGTTGCAATAAAAAACGGTAGTATTATCGTGCATAATACGAAGCCCTGTTAGGGCATTGCAATGTGGACGTAGGCACACTGACGAACCACATAAAATCCTGTCCCTTTATTTATTATTATTTTGTATTGGAGTGCGTGTGATGGAAGGATGGATGTGCAGCTCCTGGTTGGCCTGACCAATTGTGGTTGCAAAGCAGGATGGCACATGAAATTTTATACTAGCAAAATTGGGATGCCCCAGCCACTTGGTATTTGTGCAAGATTGTGCCAAGTGGACAGTGCAGATTGGGTACTGCGAATCAGTGCATCAGTGCAAGTAGTATGATGCAAGTTCATTGCAGTGCTATCAGCGGTTGTGAGTATCTACATCAGAAAGTACAGTTAGCATAGGGATATTAAGGGCAATGTCGGGAAAATTTTGTGAGAAGTTTTTGTGACCCAGATTCACCCCCCTTCGATGTCAACCTTGGATCATCAAACTCTAACAGGATGGTAGAGTTTGAAAGAAACTCCAGCTCCAACATGACGACTACCAACATGAATAGAAAATAATGACTACCAATTGGATGAAATAAATGCCTAATTAAGCCTAGTGGACCAAGTAACCGCATCACATTCTCCTGCTGAATCATCTCTTCTTCCCCCTCCTCTCTCCAGGGTTTATCTGGTTACAGGGGTTTTTTTTTTTTTTTTTGGCCCCCTTTTCCCTTTTTTTTATTTTCTTTTAACGCATATGATGGCATGACATGAGAGGAAGTGAGCACTTCAACCCTCAGTATTTAATTAGATTCTTATTTAATATACAGAAATATCATTAATGATTGATATAAAAAATTCGGAAAGGAACTAGACTGGACTGAATACAAAATCAATGATCACGGACCAGCACTTCCAACTTGACCTTCTACACATGAGTTCTCAGATTCCAGTGCTTATATGTGGTTGTAGAAGACTAGAGAAACGAAAGAAAACATGAAGAGAAGAGCTCAAAGTTAACAGACCTCGTTAGAATGTCAGGGTCAACACCTTGCCACTCAACTCCTTCAATAATTTCCATGATGTGCTTCGTTCTCTGGGCAAACTCCAAAGATTCTAAGAGACCTAGATCATGACTCACAAAGGTTTTCCCAGCAAGAGACATTACCTGTGATATGTTAAAACAATATAGTTAGGAGCTAAAACAAAATTAAAGTTGAGAGCTAAAGTAACAATTATGGGAAGACCTAGTGAACTAGAGAGAAAGAAACACCTCACATGTCAGCAGAAACAATTTAGTTAACCATTCAAAAGTGGCATTCTTAAGAGACCTTAAAATTACTATAAAATAACCTACAAAACAAGAAAACTCACTCTTCCATTAGTAATGACTGCGTTAGAACCCATTTCAAGTCCTAGTTTCCTGTACAGAAAATGAGAGACCTGCATTATAATTGTGGATTAGTTTGAGTTCTTTATTTTAAATTGGAAAAGACATACTAAAAAATAATAAAAAAGGAAACCAAAAAAAAAAAAAAAAGCTTTTGATCAAATCAATGTGTTCCCACAGCAAAAAAAATTCAAAAAATGTAGGAATGTTGAATTGCAGAGAAAACAAAGAGGAGAAATCTGTATAACGATTAACGTTTACAAATTATGTTAAACTAGCTGTACAGAGATAAAAGGTGTCGTCATGGAAGGAAATACAGAGAAGTTACATGCTTTGGAATGTAGTCTTGCAGGAAAGATAAAATTATGCATACCCTATCCAAATGATGCTTCAGTCGGTCCATTGACAAATCTGAAAGTGTAGTTCTGTAATCCTCAGATGGCAATCCAAGCTTCTCAGCTAACTGACAAACTTTTTCCATAAATATGACAGCACTTTCAGCAACAAATGAAGAACCAAGAATATACTGCTTCTCATAGAAGGAGCACAGCTGATCCAAAAATTCCAAGACACTCTGTTTGTGGCTGCATGACACCATCAGAACAATAAGTAAGGGACCTGATACGTAAACTTCTAGTTTATGAACTTGAATATAAAATTCTAGTTCATGAACTACATAAAAGCAAATGGAAATACAGAGACCTCAAGCTAGGCACATGAAACATATACCAGAAAGGGTCTATTAGAATGACTGACCTAAATGAGGAAGCAGTATGCCCAAACACCTTGATAAAAAGGAGATCCAGGGATCGGTCATCATTAACAGATGTAAATACAACACCGATGCGGGCTCTTGTAGAGCCTTCCATCTGCATAATAATGGAAATATTTCACTCAGAAGAATACACAAAGGCATTCAGAATATAAATTAAAAATGCTTAGAGATAACCAAATAACCAGGTATCTTATTCCTTCACGAATTAACTTCAGTCCATCCCTTGACGAGACATTAACAAAAAGAAGATGAGTGACTGGCTTCAACTCATCCACAGCTGGAACAAAAAATGGGTCATAAGAATTAATCGTTAAAATTCAATGATTCAACGTCAATCTATCACAGGATCAAGATAGATTTTACTAAACACAATTAGCCTCTTACTTCCAGGAGAATGCAAATAGTTGATATCATTTAACACGGACTCATTTCCAAGAACTGATGCAGAGAGTGATACAAATTTCTTTTGGTCTTTACCTTCTCCAATAATCTACATTACCATAGAAAACTGGACAGTAAAACTACAAAATACATAAGAGTAAAGCCATGAGAACGCACCAACCAGTACAAAGTACAAACCACCACCTCCCAAAAAAACAGAGAGAAAGAGAGAGAAAAGAAAGCATCTGTGTGCCAAACAAAATAAACTAACAAAAGAAAGCATACCCAACACTTTGCAATATCAAACTTTACCTGAGGATTATAGCGATGATAACCATTTTCAGATAGGAATTTATCTAGCACATCTGTGTGCGAATTTATATGTCCAAAGTAAACTTGTTCTTGAATTTTTGGGAGCTCATCATTGATAGCATTAATAACAGCCTCCTGAACATAAGGGAATCCGTAACCATTTATTAACTCTTTAAACGGCTTATAATGCCTAAGGGATCAACAGTTCAACATGTTACAATCAGATCAATAAAATAAACTATTTGAAAGATGGAAAATAACACATATATGTGAAAAAAATCAATAAGCAGGAGAACGAGAAACTACAGGAAGAAAACTAAATGTACTCAA
This sequence comes from Macadamia integrifolia, assembly GCF_013358625.1. Lineage (NCBI taxonomy): Eukaryota > Viridiplantae > Streptophyta > Magnoliopsida > Proteales > Proteaceae > Macadamia > Macadamia integrifolia. The sequence continues at coordinate 8,529,903 of NC_056563.1, read as the reverse complement.
ATCCAGCATATAATTAATTCTCTACCACAAGGATAATGCAAAATATAATGAGGAAGAGGGGACAAATTCAAATGGCCAATTCAGATAAATTGAGTCCTAAGAAAAAAGGGGGCAAAAAAGACAAATTTACACAAGATCGATGGGAAGTTTCATTTATCAGACCCAATGAATAGGAACCCTCCTCTTATATCATAAAAATAATGCCAAGCAGGGACAATTCACAGGTGTTCCCAATAATCCCTGAAAGCTATATTGCTGGTATCTTCCTTCTATGAGACTATGACTTCCTGACCAAAGAGCCATGCACGGACAATTCACAGGGTTCCCAATAATCCTCAAAAGCTATAATGCTGGTAACTTACTTTTATGAGACTATGACTTCCCGACCAAAGAATATGGTTCTGTCCTCCAGCAGAAGCATGTGGCACAACCTGGTGGTCGGTGCCCCCTAAGGCAAAAGGAAATTTAGCAGCCCATAACTGCACACCAATTAATGAGGGGAGCTATAAATTTATTACTTATGTTAGTCACCTTTTTCTCCAGTGTGAGGCAGTGGTGGATATCTGGAGCAGTTTGTTTTTCCCTCTTTTCTGGGGAAAGGACGGGGGGTTTGGAATTGTGGCACCTCTAAAGTAAAAATTGATGTCAAACCACAGCCCTATATTTTCCTCAAATTTGAAATTCACAAATCAGATTGTACAAGAGATAGAAGAACCTTTCATTGCGTGCACCTTTTATTCCTCCCCCCGCCACCCCACCCCCAAAAAAAAAAAATAATAATCAAGAGAGAATTGTATATACTTTTAAGTTTTGCTTCAATAAAGTTCCTTCATCATCAACCACAAGAATATGCCAAACATTGTTCCAGGAAATCTCTGAGGTAAAATAAATAGATAAAATCTACACATTTTAGAGAAATCCTGATGTACAAAGTGAAACCATTGAACAGTTGACATGATACTAGTTAGAAAAATGCCCACAAAGATTCAGCAAAACAGATAAATCATAATAATAAAAGTAAGTTGGCATACCTCACTGGACTCAAAGATGAGCCCATTCATCAAGAGGCAACACTGCAGCTTAGACAAGCCCAGTTTATAAACAAAAAGGGAGCTATCTTCAGCATTCTCTTTGAATGTCGAGTCCTTTTCAAGTTTTAGTAAGATATCTTGAGGAGGAGATTTTGCTTTTGCTCTGTGAAAATAGCAATATGGGGCATCAATGACGGAATAAATTACAAAAAAATGAAAATACATACAAGAGAAACTAAGGCAGAGATGAATCTGTTGAACAAAACAGCAAACGCGAATACAAGAGAACATGAGGATTCCACTGAAGAAAGAAGCAAATGTGAAAGAATCTCTTGCCACCTACAACTAACTGAAATTAATTGAATCCTGCTGATCATATAACTTACAGAAGTGCTTCAACAAATGCTCCTTCCACGTGATGCAATTCAAGAGTTTCTTCAATAGGATCTTCTGATACTCCCCATAGCCTATTTATCTGTCCAACAAGACTTGGAAGTATTATAAAGGCAAATTTGGGTAAAAGAAACTAAATTGTAAAGCCTACATCCTGAGTCAGCATATGAATGCTCAAAAACAAAATACTTCTCAAACCCACTAAAAGCAGTACAGATATAATGCATAAACTAGAGATTCTGTTTGACAATCAACAAATATTAGAACTCTAAAATATCTTTTAAAGAATTACAGTGAAAAAAAAAATGAAAGGTAAAGAAAATGACCACCAAAGCAACATTCAAAGCATTACAAATAAGGAGAGGCAATAGAAGCAAGTGAAAAAATCCACCAACCAACTAGTCAAAACCAAATTTGGAAGTTGAAGATTTTGCAACAGAAATTCTTTCTTGATAAGAATAAAAAGGCTAGGAGTGCTTCATTCCTCACATTTTTAATATGAACAAATGGCTTTAATCTAACAATGGAAAATATTTTCAGACAAAAAACAGTGGGGTAACATCACAAGTCATACATGCCTAGAACTAGAAGCATCTCAAGGCTTTACAGCATAAACATCAAGTCAATAGGTGACAAATTAGCAGCCAATCAGGAAATGGAAAGCTTATCAGACATCAAAGATGGCAAAACTAGGTGAAAGATACTGAAGACAACAAATCTCAGGTACCATAAGTAAGGCATTGCCTAGGCGGCTGGGCACAATAGAGGGTCTAAGGCAACAGCAAGCCTTATTGGATGCAAGAAAGGCATCACCTTGGTCACTTGAGCATCAGCCACATTACCTAGGTGTAGCCTTGTGGTTTGGGAAGACACCTTACTGTATGGTCTGCTTTTCATTTAAATTTTTAATATTATAAGAAATTGATATTAATTCAAACCATGTTATTGTTTTCTATGAATATGCTTTTAGTATATCCTAAGCTTTCTATATTATATGCTGGTTTTCTCATATCACGTCATTACTAGCCTAATATCATATTCCACTGTTATGGCTTCCATAGTTCCATGTTGATTCTTGATGTATCTTAAATGTTGATAGTTGATGTAGCATATAAGAATAACTATATCATTTATATAAAAAACCTAATGCACGCAAGGTGCCCCTCCACCGCCTTGGGTAGCCTAGTTGCCTTGACAACTATGTATGGAACTAATTATGTGCTATTATCAAATAAAAGAACTTGAAATCAATTTTTTCATTTTTTTTTTTTAAAGAACATTAAATCGATATACCACACTACCAAGTGACAAAAGTGGAAAAAGTGGGAAAACCTCAAATGTGAACAGAAAAAAATTCTTAAAGCCAAAGGATTTAATTAAAATGTCTGCACGAGAGAGAAAACTGCACAACTTTATCCGCCCCCACTGACAGATTAATTGCCAGTGAAAAATCAAGATGCATTTAGGAAGGCCTTCCCATGCCGAAGTCGAGAATTTTCATAATTTCTAACATTGGTACCTTCAACCAAAAATCTATTCGACATAGATACCTAGAGTTGGATCGAATTTAAAAGCATTTTAAATATCAATAGCTTTATAGAATAGCAAAATGCCACAATTTAGTTCACCAAGAAGAAATTGTTATTCCTAAAACTGAATGTAGCACAACAGAGATGGAAACTATCTGCGGGGTGAAACATAAAGTAATTTTTGTAAATTAAAATATAGAAACATCAGCCAACAGCAGTTCAGTAAGATGAGAAAAACAAAACCATAGTTGTCACAGCATCTAGGAAACCCTAGGCATTGGAAGAGGAAACCAATTAAGGCGATGCCGCCTTGACAATTATGAACAAAACAATGACATTGAATCCTAAGAAAACCTTAGACATGCATGAATCATGCTAACAATGCCAATAAAAAAAAATGCCAACATATAAAATTGCATACATTGCTCAAAAACTGGAAAGCCATCCGTGTCCCGTGGTTCTCTCTGATATACATAAAGAGGCGTATAACCTGAAAAACACATAATTGAGAGTGTGTGTCAGTATTTGACAAGACCCAATTCCAAAGGAATAGAGGGACATGAAAATGATCAGAAGACAGCACAGCTATGCCTACCAGACATTAAATCCAACAGGGAACATAGAAACTATGGAAACAAAGGGCCAATTTTGCAATGTCTACTAGCCATCATTCTCAGATTTATGGGATGGCTTTCCCCCCTTTTTCTATACAAAAAAAAATGGAATCACAAGAAAGAAATCTGTCACCACCCCTTCTCTCTATTATAGAAATTATTTATTTGGCTTTTGCTTTTCTATGTCAAATATAGAGTGGTCAGTCTCCAACCTTGAATAACTAAATAAGAAAAGATATATAAAGAAAAAGATATAGTTTTAAATTTGTGCAACACATAAAGGACAATAATATGATTTATTTTAGGGGAAAAGAACACAACCCGGTTGAGCCCTCCACGCCCAAACACAGGATGCCGTGAAAGACCCCCCTGCGGCCCTGCCCCCTCTGGTTGGATGCCTGTGCATGCACTCCAACTGACCCAGATACTCGTGCAGTGGCCTCACGACCAGGTAGCATTCTTTCTCCCTCTATTTTATTATATTAAAAGTAATCTTTATTATGATATACTTATTCCAGTGATTCAAATGGAGTATTAATGTATTATTAATTTGTGTTATTGTCATAAGAGTAAGAATTCTGAAATAAGTGACATAGAGAACATAATGCTTTAATCTATTAAAACAAAACCCATCATTTTAATTAGTAAAAGAACATTTGATAAAACATTTCTAACAAGTATTGATTTTGACTGATGATGTGCTACACTTATATAACATTTTCATTTTCAGTAAAATTGATTTGTGGATATATACATGCTGAGCTAGTTTTTGCCTTATCATGGAGAACAACAGCAGTGTCATGATTGAGGGATCAATTATATGGGATCTAGCCACTTAATAATGAAAAAGAAAGGTGATATGTGGCTCCTCACAAGAGGCTAGGTTTTAGAGCAAGCCGTGGGCCTTGATTTGAGAAGTTTGGGCTTGGTTTTAGTTAAAATAAAATCCATCTATGGTCGTATAACGACTTTGTACATGGGTTTTATGTTGTAATGGGTCAATCCATAAGCCCAAATAATAGGAATAGCAGTCATATACAGGATTAGGATAACCTGTATAAGTTTGGAGTCCTAATAGTGTTAGCATTTTAGTTCAAGTATTAGCAAGTGGTTTAGATTTAGAGCCTAATATGGGGTTTTGAATCAAAAAGTGACTATGAATTTAGGTGTTCATTAAGAGCTATAAATATGTGTCCAGCCTCCCGTAAAAGAATGATTTTATAATTAACTGAATTGTACGATTTGCTTGAGGTAAGACTGATGACTGTACCATGAGCCTTAATGCCATTTCTTATTCCATAGGGACCGGTCCCAATACCTCCCCTTGGCTGGACCCTTGGCACCTGCTGGCACCCTCCTCACCACTCCCCAGATTCTTTACTCCTCGGGTTTACCCAGATCTGTTGTTGTTGCCTCGATCCTTTCTCGGGGAGAATGGACCCCCCTCCTCTGGAGGACCTCTGGTCCTCCCTCCCATCCCCCCTAGCCATTGAGGTAAGGAGGATAAAATCACCTGGCTCCCTTCCCCAACTAGGAAGCTCTCCTCTACCTCTGCCTAGAACCATATTCGTACTCCGGGATCCCCTATCCCTTGGCACAACATTGTCGAGTTTAAAGGCCATATCCCTCGCCATAGCTTCGTAGCTTGACGCTCCCTCTTCAACTGCCTCCCTATGCAGGCCTTCTTCATCCATCGTCACATCCCGGTCTCCGCACCCTTGTTGCCTCTATTGGAACGAGGTTGAAAATACAAACCATCTCTTCTTCTCTTGCCCCTTCTCCTCCTCTGTCTGGAAGAAGTTTTCCGCAGCTGTTGGCCGGCCCATAGATCTCCCCTCCCCTTGTGTAGAAAATGGATCTGGGTTGATATGACCTTCCACGGCTCCACCATTTGTGACACGGTAGGGAAACTGGCGTTTTGTACTACCATCACCCATCTTTAGATGGAACACAATCTTCATAGATGGGCTTCCAACTCTCGCTCCTCTAAAAAGATTTGGAAAGCCATCTACTTTGATGTTAGCTCTAAACTTGATAACCTCCACCTTCGTAAGGTGCCTGACTCATCGAAGAACTTGCATATTGTTGCCTCCTGGGGTCTCCCCCTTACCTCCCTCTCCCCACCCCCACCCCCACCCCCACCCCTACCCCTTTAATGTATCTTCTTGATTGTTTAGTTGGCTCCGCCAAGGCTTTTCCCCTTGGTAGGCCCCCCTCGGCCTAGCCTTTCTTCTAGGCTTTGAGGCTTATG
>NC_056563.1:8482216-8524061 GCF_013358625.1 Macadamia integrifolia | reverse complement strand
ACTTTCCCCCCCCCCCTTTTTTCTCTCCGCTTTTGGTAATGAAATTATTTATTCATCCAAAAAAAAAAGGTCGATCACATAACACTCCAGACGCCCTTCTCCACTTCATCCATCTTACTTTAATTCTGTGGGAAACATCATCATCAATCTCACCCTCGTTGTTTAAGGTAGAGCTCAGATGTATGAAAGTCACTTTGTGGGATCTCTCTCCCCTCAATTTTCACCCCTTTGCTATCGATCCTCAATTGTATCATTTATAAATGTGTGTGAAATTGTACAGAGGTAACCGATTCTTTACAGAACCCTGAAATGTCTTTCTCAATACAAAATTCACAATAAACATTACTTTACCCCCCTTACAAAAATCAACCCTCAATAAAGAAGTATTATGCTTTTGTGGCTGTTTTAGTTTTTCTGTCGATGTTATTGTTCAGTAATTCATTTTCTCCCTTACAATCACATTTTCTCTTCTAATATTTATCTCCTTTCTCCTCACAGTTTTATGCCAATACTGATCTCTAAAGGCTGTAATTATATGCTAATTACCAATCCTTCTTTCGTTTCAAAGAAAGGATCCTTCCCCCCAACTAAGTTAAGGATCTAATGCCATCCTACATCAACAAATTGAGTACCAAAAAGAATACAAGTAATTTTAAAGTCATGTAGATTACAACGGATTACAAGACGATTAGCAATCTATAACACTTTCCTCAACCATGAAACATCACTTACTGAGAACAAAATCGCATTCTATTGATGAGAACAAAATCCTACTTTCTTTTCAAAGAAGGTCCTTTTTTGTTATTTTTATGGTTGTGGGGACAACTGCAATGTTTGGAGGTTAGTGGTAGTGTTTGTATGTCATCTCTTCCCTCTCCATTCCTGTTTTCTTTTCTTCTGAGGAGCCTGTCCCTTCTCTCACTGTGTACATTCCTCATGCATCACAAGATTTACTATAAGTGTTGCTAAAAAAATTTAAAAGAGAACACCCTTGCCAGTCATCAGCTACTGATGAACAAAAACCAAGACTCCAACAATAATGATACTTGTACACAAACTAAATCACAGAAAAGAAAAATGATACGACAACAACAAATGACAAGTACAAATCAAATTACCAAATTGGATATATCCTCTTCTGTGTGAGCAATCTCTGCTTCTTCACCAGCATGCTCTTCAATCGTCTTGATAAACTTTGATGAATAAAGTATTACTCCAAATCGTACTGGAAAGTAATTTTCATACATAGATATAATCATGTCGATTGACTGCAATACAGCAGAAAAAGAAAATCTTGTCATTCTGGAAAAAAAATAATAATAACCAATTTTCACCATAGATACCAAATGGGTTGAAATATGAACTTGCCTCAAGGCCACAAATTGAAGCAGGATCGAGTACATAAACAGCATGGAACAAATTTTTGCGGATATAACGAAGCTGTCCAGGAAATGCCGGCATCAAAAGCTTCAAACAGAAAAACAGAATCATGTTAAGCTAATATGCAATCTTAATTTTTTTTTTTTTTTAAAAAGTGTGAATAAACCATCTCGTATGTGTATAACAAAAATCATGTAGTTTTGGCACGGAAAAGGACCTACATCATTTAAATTGCTCCGCCATCTCTTGTATATTTCATCCTCCTCCAAGTTGTTAAGGTAATGAACATGGGCAGATCGAAAATCAACACGGAATGTATTTGATTCAGGAGGTACAGTAGCGAGCAGCTTTCTAATAGTGCTTGGAGGAATCTGCATAGATTCAAAGGGTTTCTTAGTTAAATGCCTCAACACTAACGTACAAACTTGTTGCATAAATACATATTACATAGGAGAAAATCAAATAATATAATATTCAATGGCATAGCTCACTGCCCAGCAGTTTACTAGTGATGGACAAATGGATTGCATAAGTTTTCGCGCCCAAATAAATTAACAAAGTTAGTATATATTTGTTCAGGTTCAGACTAATCAACAATTCCAGCAAGAGGAAAGCTGATTATCTGGTTCTAAATCTGTAAATAAGACCAGGGCTGACACAAAACATGAAAAGAATAAATTTAGAATGTCACAAGGAAACGTATGATGAGTCTCACCAGACACTGACAATGTTTGAATGCAAGACCCCCTAAACACCAATGTAGACGTGGAGACAAAGGAATGACATTAAGAGATCGGATGCTATCTGTAGGGGATATGGTAAGAGAGTTGATGGGTTTCTAGTGACCTAAGTGACTAGGTTCAGAAACTCAAATGGAACCAGAACTGCAGTGAAGAAGATAAAGAACCAGATTCTAAGAAAATTAAGATAACATGAAATCAGTGGCTTAGGTATGGTCCAAAAACTGGTCAAGTACTTTATTCAGGTAAAAGAACAGAATGCCAGAACCTGAAGTCAATCCAATGGTTTGACTCAAAGTTACAGAAAATTCCTACCTCAGAGTCTCAGACAGAACATCTTAAACCAGGAATCGATATCAGTAACTGGGATGATTTTAAAATCAGCAAAAAAAGGCTCAGATTAAGCATGAACAGTACAGAATGTAGAATAGAAGCTGAACAATAGTCTGAGATATAATGCAAAACAAGAACTCCTAATGGAAACTGGATACCCAGGAACAAATCGGAGAAAACCAGCAACCCTATCAGCAATAGGAAACTGATGATCGGCGACCAGATTCAAAATTTAAGACCATAGATGGATTCAGGATAGAATCCAAATGAATAATATGAAGCCAAAATTTAGAAGACAGAAGTAATAAGTAAGAACTGCGGTTTTCAGAATTATAGTATGTACAGGAACTTATGCATAAAAACTTACCAGTTGCAGAAACTCAACAATGAAGAAGGAAATAACAAAAGGGAAATAAAATAAACTGAGGCAGCCGTAAGGTATGGTAACCACCTCCCTTCTATGTGACAACAAGCTTGTCTTCCACAATATCTTTTATTTCATCTACAACGGGTTGAGTAAACTGAGGCAGCCATAAGGTATGCTCTATATCTACCTGAGCCTATTACATTAAAAAACCCTTGGACCAAAGGCCCAACATGCATACAACCCAACCATAGACTTATTCCTAAGAAAACAAGCCCATTTTGGTGATAAATCTGCATCACTACCTCATCCGAATGGTGACCCATGTAGATCGTTAGATCGGCCCCATTGATGATGCGAGCAAGTAAAGCACATAAGCATTCGGTCAACCTTTTTTAGGACCTTGTAAGTTCTCATTTTCTATAGGTGGAGCGTCTTGGTGCCAAGAGGAAACCTCTCAAGAGAAATGCGAACCATAACAGAATACGGAATGAACCCATTCACTCAGGCAGATAAGAATTGAATAAGGAATGATTGAATAACTCGTCAAAGCCGGGGAATTGGATCATCTTGTTCGAGATGCACCTAACATATCCTTTGATGCAATAATAGCTTCAATTGGGACTAGTACTGATCCAAAAATCCAGGGAATAACAAGAGATTACGGTGAGGGTTGGGTGGCATCTTTCATCGCCCTTATGGATTTTGAAATATCCATTACGAGTCAAAGAATCCTGCCTAGACCAAGTCAAAAAGGATCACCCCTATACCATCAAATGTACAAGGGATGGGAGCAGAGGGCTTCGACTAGCTTGGTAATTTTAGCTGTTAGTTTTGCACTAAGTTCTATTGATATTTCTCCTCTTTTGTACAATTATTAATATTATTTGTTTCCTTTAGGGATTAGTATGAATTTTTATAGTTCTCAGTTCATATTTTCTTTCCATGATGGTTTAAATATTTACTGATCGTTTCGCTTCCTTTGAATAATCCAATAAAAATATACAACTCAACTAGCTTAGCCTTATCCAAACTAAATGGAGTCGGTGTTATATAGATTCTGCCATGCACTCAACTCTATTCAGAGCCATTATTGTTGTGAACCCTAATCCATGCATATCTTTTCAATTATCCAATAATCTTTTAGCATACAGATATCAAGTAATTTCGGAGAGACATTTTCACTAGATGAGCTGGGTGCCTAACATCTTCCCATGCTCTTGACTTGACAAAAAACCATCTCTTGATTGGACAGGTGTGATTTGAAGTCATATTCTATTTATGGGACCAAGAACCTATCATACATTATGACTCTGTACATTTTTAGGTCTCAGGACAGCCTAGACTTCTCCTCCATGAAGGGTCATTGTTCCCCAATACTGAATCACCCAAATGTCAAATTTTCATGGTGCATACCAACCTTAAGCTCTCCATGAAAATGAATTGAACTTTTCCCCTTAGAATTCTTCCACGTTAAGGGCTGTTCTGTCATCCGACTGTCAAATACCTACGGCACTCCTTGCATGTCAAATTTCAAGAAACATCTCAACTATTTGGCTCACCTGAAGAACTTCTTCCCCTTGGATTTCAGCTGGTATACTGGAGGCACCATGGAAGGCTCATTTGCCACTCAAACCAACAGATAGATAGGGACCAGGTTGACTGGTCATCATAGATGTCAAGAGGTTGCCTAGGCGGCAAGGCTCTTTCTTGGGTCCAAGGCGTCATGGAGAACATCTCAACCATTTACGTTGGATTTGTGTTTCTTGTTTTATTTTTTCATGAATATACTTATATCATAATAAATAATCATATCCTATGCTTTGTTTCTTAAATGTTGGTTTTATCATATTAGGACATTACTAGCATAATTACATCATATTGTCTTGATATGGCTTTTATGTTGCATATAAGCATAATTATATAAAATTATCATTGCTATATTATATATAGTCGATACACTGCATTCCTAGGTTGCTCAGCCCTCCAACATCTTGGGTCGCCTAGTCGCCATGACAACTATGCTGATCATATCCCAAATCTACAGCCAAGCTCCCTTATTTGGTTCACTGTGTATATTTAAACTGCCAAGATATTAACCGAAACTTATTAGGGGATCGTTCCATCAGTGTAATGCTTTTGGGTTAAAATTACCATGAGTTGAGAGTAAGGTTAGCAACGAAGCAGCTGAAGATGCCCAAAGGTACCCATGTAGAGATTCCTCTCTACTCCGCTCATACATACGAAGAGTCAAGAGTCCAATTTCAACTAGCTTGAGAAACAGAAAATAGAAGTATTCACCTTCAACTTCGAAAATTGATCAGCCAGTGACAGTTCTTGATGAACCAAATCCATTAACCTACCAAAAAAAAATATATATATTGAAAAGTAGTGAAAATGCTGAGCACAAGGTACTTCATTACAACTATTGACGACACAACAAACCGAGAATTGACAAAATAATGAGAATTATGCCTGCAGTTATATGTCAAACAATAAAGTTAGAAATGGCATCAAACAACCATTCTGAAAACTTTAAGAAAACATTTGCCTCTAAGTCAAGCAACACCCCAACATACAAAACCAGATCTTCATAGAATAATAGCTTGTTTTCATGTGGAAAGCTATCTCAGGGGAGGTTACTACCACAAAGCATTCTTTCCTTACAGCACAGGGAATGAACGACAATGTAACGACCTTATTTTAGGTAGCAGCCCAATGTCAGAGGCTTTTTGCGACCCAGCACTATAGAAGTATGAGAAGCATCCAAAGGTTCAGAAGAGGAATCATACATCAACTGGGAAAAGATCAGTCTTATCATAGGCATTAGATAACCTCCATGTGTACTACCCAACTCTTTCTAAATTCAGAATCCCAAAATGAGGAAGAAGAATGAATAATTGCAAACAATATCTGATATAAGTGGATCTTAAGGAATTTTAATTGTGAACACTTTAGGATATCCAATTGGAGGTTGATGAGAACAAAACCTCTATATTTTCTAAATTTAGCTGGATTTTAGAATTCAGAGGGATATGAATTTTATTTAATCTTTTGCTTTGGCTTTAGCCCTCTCCCCCGCCCCCCCTCTTTTTCTCTCCCATTGTATATTCTTCTCTCCTTGGTTATGAATTAATTTATTCATCCAAAAAAAAAAAAAATTTTTATCTAATCCTTCAAATATTAGCTAAATTTCCATTTTCTTATGCATTAAATAAAAAGACTAGGAAAGTCTGACTAGAAGTAGTATGTTTCCTAAAGATTTTAAGTGAAATGGCTAATTGGGGTCAAGGTTCGAAATTTCAATTTTAACCAAGGTTGAAAAAGAAATGGTCGGCCTTCCCCTTGGGTAAGGCTTTGGGGCTGTGTTCCCTCCCCCCCTGTATATTCTTTCCTCTGCTTGGTAATGAATTTTTTATTCATCCAAAAAAAAAAAAATTTGTCGTAAAAAATTTTGTATATTTCATCCCAAAAAAACAAAATTCCCACTTTAGCGGTCAAACAGCTGAATTTTGCCCTAAAACTTCAGGGCAAACCTATTTAAGTATGATTACACATATTCCAACCAATTAGATTAAAAACCAAAATATAAAGAGCCTGTATACATCTGCCCCTCCCAGACCCTGCAATTGCAAGAGCCTCGTGCACTAGGTTGCTGAAACAAAGAAAGATCAAAACAAAAAACCACCAAAAAATGGTGAATTGCTAGAGTACATTGTAGCCTATTGTATCCTTTCTTATATAACCTATTCTACACATAAATACATAATTTAGTACTAGTAAACACTGTTCTCTATCGTTTCACCTAAAAGCTCGAACTGTTAAGGAAGGGCAGTCTAAACGTATATCAACACACCCTTGGCAAGTGCTATCTGTCAGCCAAACCCGCTGTCATGTGGCAGCTGAGGGGAAGAAGTGTCAGGGAAACCAGTTGCACTTCCGAAGAGTGGGAGACCGAAAACTCAACCGCTATGACTTGGCTATTTTTTCTATGAAAGCTAAGATTGGTAGAAGGCTTATGAGAGGAGACTATTTGGGATAGCATCTCTAAGAGTCTTGACCAAGTGGGTGACTCAGCTAAGGTCTACCATCTCCTCCTAAAGGTCATCACAATGAGAAAGAGAGACAAGTATTATAACACAATTATTGGTCCCTAGGTGGAATATTACCACTATATGGATCTCTAACTGTCCAACCCCAAGGACAAAGCAAAGGTATATAACACACTTGACAAGGAACGTATTTTAAATCTCCTTGGCAGGCTGAACCTAGAATATGAACCAATTTGAGTCCAAATTTTGAGCCGATCACCTCTTCCATCTTTAAATGAAGTATGTACTACTTGCAAAGTGAGGAGAAACAAAAAGTAGCCATGGAAACTATAGCGTCACTTGAGAGATATGCTCTTTCCTCTAGCTCCTATAGAGATTGCCACAGTGGAGGAAGAGGCCAAGGGCCACACCATGGGGATGACATAGATAGACTCAGCTATGACCATGTGGGAAATGCATGCTAGAGAGGGGTGTTGAGTGCTTCATGGGCATTCCCCCAAGAGGCCAAGACTTGCACCTAGTCACCTACTAGTATGCATGGTGGCAAGAGAGCTAGTGCACACACAATGATGGCTGAAACTGAGCCTATGGGGCATCCCTTTGGACTACAAACAAACCATAGTTCCCACACACAAAAAGATCTTACAGACTTTGGACATGTTATGTCACAGTTGGGTAGCTCTTCTTCCACAACAACACAACCAAATTCTTCGGCTTCAGCCTTGTAGGTCTCTACATCAGCTCCTTTCACTGCCTCTTCTTGGGGCATTGACTCTAGAGCCATTGATCACATGACTAGTATGTCTTAGTGTTATGATTTATATTTTGTTTGCTCTGGTAGGGATAAGCTTAGAATTGCAAATGGTTACCTTCCTTCTATTTCTAGTAAGGGTAATGCTCATGTTACCTCTTCTATTTCCCTACCCGTTTTCTTCATGTTCCTAGCTTTGCGACTAACCTCTTAATCTCTTATCAGTGATTCACTTAAAACAAATCTTGAATTATAGTGTCACATCTCATTGTCTTTTTCAGAATTTGGTGACGAAGAGGATTATTGGCAATGGACATGAGGAGAAAGGGCTTAAACCCAAAACATCTTTTTTGACTACTACTCAATCTTATGCGTGTGAGCGTAGTGATAACAGTATTGTTAATTTTGTTTTGGCATCAATGCTTAGGCCACCCCTTTTTAGTGTTCCAAAAAAACAGTTGCCATACTTGTTTTCTTCTATTTCTATTTCCCATGTATTTCAGTGTGAACCATGTTTGTTTGCTAACTATTGTCATTCCTCTTATCCTTACCCTAGTAATAGATCTATTGTTTGGTATCAGAGCAGGGATGTTGAGTGTTCGACTCCTGGGAAGTGCAACAGGTTTCCCTGGCAGAAAAAGCAATTAAAATATGTATAACAGAAATTAAATCCAACTCTGTAAAGTCCTTGATCAGACTATGGTGCCTAAATATTTAAAAGATAAAAATAAAAAATTTGAAGGTCAAACAATACATATTTACCCTATGTTTGCAAAAATTAATTTAGAGGAAGAAGGGTTACCTTCAAATTTAAATCTTATATAATTGTTAACTCAAATCCAGCAAATGATCAAAGTTTTTTTTTTTTTTGTTTTTTTTTTTTTTGGTGGGGGTGAATAATAATAAATTCATTACCAATCGAAAGAGGGAGAGAATATACAAGGACCCAAAGGGAAAAAAACAAACTAAATAAAGAAAAAGCAACTAGCAGCCTAAACGGAGGGCTAGAGGGGCAACAAGCAAAAATGAACCTATTCCTTGGGGAATCCCTCAGTGCGTCCAGGGTGGGGGAGATCAAGGCTAGCTGGGAACTAACATCAAAAATTTGAAGCTAAATAGATAGTTTTCCGGATCATATCAAAAGATCGAGAGTTGAAGGTCCATCAACGAAGTTTGCTTTCCATCCAAATGTGTTTTACCACTCCACAATGCCACAGCCAAAGACTGAAGCTTTTTGTCCAAAACAACCGAATATCCTGAATATTCAGTACTTCCCAAAGATTTCTATTGAACATAGGTCACGGTCAAAATTTCAATCGAAATCTCTACAGTTCGTGGGAAATTAGGTATTTATATACCTCTTTATAACATTTCACCAAAGCAACCTCAACTTTTTGGACATTTCGGCATTTCAAACAAAATTTCAGTCAATGAATTCTTTGAGATTCACATATGGTTTCTTTTCGAGCCAGCTCAAAACCGATAAATTTTGACAAAATTTCATTATTTCAACCAAAATTTTGAACGTTCACTGGGGTGACAGCGTTGATGAAAGAAGAGTCTATATGTTGTGTAATTGATTTAAAATGAAAAATGCAAGTTTTCTAGTTATTGTTAGAAACAAATGTCCTAACTCTATGCCCCAAACAGGTAAACCATAACCAACCATTACAAAAGTAAGTACCACCAAATTTACATCCAAGTGCATGCACACTCAAAACTATCAAGGGGAAGGAGAGGTACCCTATTCCACCTCTTCTTTAGTTCTCAACTCACCCAAAATCTTACAAAAAACTCTAAAAACACATTCATAAAGTTTCTACTTAGAAATGGGAATCTTTTTAATGGTTCCTCCATTAAAATCACAGCTATAATCCAGCCATCCATATGCTCTGACAGTCTGACCTGTTCCATCATCAGAAAGTTCCTCCAAAACCCATGCCAAATCATAATTGCGCATATTTATACCACCCCCACCCCAAAAAAAAAGTGTTCTGCTTAACTGACGGGTCACTGCAATGGACTAACAATCAGATCCTGACAGCCACATGGGATATACCCACAGGTAGAAAAAGGGGGGTGGGGGAAGGAAATAGAAAAGGATAGAAGTTTCCTACATGGATGGGGTGGAAAACAATTCTCACACTAACTAATTTCTTTCATTTTATTTTATAAGCAACAACAGAAAATTTTATTGATATAAATTAGAAGAAAAGAAGATTCCCACACACACAAATTTTCTCCATCTAGATTTATTTCTAACAGTGTGACAAATGTGAAGGACCCAAATCATAGTTTCCCTAAAACGTTGCGAACCCTGGATGTAATTTCTCTCCCCAGTCCCCACCTCCACCCCCCCTCTTTTTTTTCTTTTTTTTTTCTTTTTCTCCTCATGAATTTGGTCAATAAATTTCATTTAACTAGAAAATTGTCTTCCATGAATTCTAATATAATAGAAGATACAGCAGCACCAACTAACAAGTACATAATTGGGTGTAACAAGCAAAGAAAGTTCATATACCCAACAAAGCATGGTACCAAACGACCAGAAAAGCAATCAACAGAAAAATGAGTTGTAAGAAAGCCAGATGGGGAGAAAAGCATTACAGATAAAGGTCAATATCTTCGATATTGATTAAAGCACCATTCAGAGCCATTAAGGATTTGCCAGCTGGGATCATTCGCTGATTTGTAATTATTTCATCTTTAATGGAATTGTTGAGCTGCAAAAATTTACATAAGCAGAAATTACTTGAATACAGCAGTTTATCAGTGACCATTACCGCAGTGCCTAAATGTAAATGAATGGTATTTTCTGCTCTCCCAGAGATGTTGGGTGTTACTAATATCTTACCTTCATGCGAGATAAAGAAGAAACAAAACTTGGAAAATTTTGACTGATTTCCAGCATTGACTGCAAAGGGTCAGATGCATGAACTATCCTTTGTGCAGTTTGATGTCCTAAATCTGTCAAAATACGATTCAGTTACCAGCCAAGCACCAACCAAAGCATACAGAAGGAAAAAGGTGATATCATATACACAACATAACACTACTGTAGCAAACAATTATGTTCATTACCCTTTAATTCCCAAATATCTAGAGTATCAGATTCCAACATGGTCGACGACAGCATAAAATCCCTAAAAGCCATTATTTCGGTGGTCAGCTCAGGTTTACGTTCCTGCACTCGCACAAAGATAAACAGATCACCATAAACTCAAGTACTCAACAGTGAAAAATGAATTTCTACTACTTCAAAGGAATACCAATTACCATAGACTCATGGATTCACAATATTAACTAGATTGTGTATAGAGCATGATCTCCATAATATAGAGTCACGATTAACCTAAGTACCATTATGACTGTCCCAAACCATAGAATACAACAGTGGCAGAACTGAAGGATGTGATATGTATAAGATAAAGTGTTTTGATTAACATGTCCAGAACAATGTGCGGATTAATACAAAAAATGAACCATAAAGCATACAAGTATATCTATATCGTTATCCACAATCAAATCTCTACCAAAGAATACCTTATTACCATACTCTTCCATGTTGATGCCTAAAAATTCTTTTAAAGCTGATGCCCAATTAGCAACATTGCCGACCAACATAAAGGCATAACCCAAATATAATTCTTCTCTTATCCAGGAAGATTCCTTCAAATTCTTTCATTCCAAAGAGCCCAACAAATAGAGAAGAGAATCAATCGCCAAACATCAGCAGCTCTTGGAGGACGGTAACATCAAGCCAGAAGGAAAAAAAGATGCCCTTCTCAGAGTTCAATCTACAAATGGCCGCACCATATTTACAGAAAATATTCTCTTCCTAAAGGTGATAACAATTCATCTAAACCTCCATTAGTTCCATTGAACCAACAAAGCTTTATTCATCAAACATAAATGTAGGATTACCCAGACCCCCTCCTCAGTTTGATACAAGCTTTAACAATACTAAATTTAAAAAAAAAAAATATATATAGTATATTGTGTTGTGTACGTATTTTTTTTTTCTTTTCTTTCTTTTCTTTTTTTTTTTTTTTTTTTTTTTTTTTTTTTTTTTTTTTTTTTTTGGGGGGGGGGGGGGGGGAGTGTGGTGGGCTGATAAATTAAATTTAAAAAAAAAAAACATTTACAAGCTAGTCAGTGTCATACAACAACTACAGAACCGAAATGCAGAAGACCTGAGTCCACACAAAACTCAAAGCCCTACATCTAAAGGAAAATGCCAAATCGCAACGGTATTAAATCTCCAAAACATAATAGAAAGCCAATGTTTTGCCAAACCGTCAACCACCTCATTAGCTCTCCATTGGAAAAGAACTTGTATTTGAGAATCCGATGGCCAAATGGATCCAATATAAGAAGAGTAGCACCTAGGTCCTTCAGCTGAGATTCACATCCATCAAATAATATTTTGGCTGAATTACCTCTACAGTTGCATACTTGCATGAGAGCATCCTTTCCTCATCAAGAGCTACATTCAACTCTTCAATGCCATCAGTATTCACTCATCTTCTCCAATCAGTCCTGAAAGAACCCCAACTACTCAACCATCCCCTTTTCTTATTATACCTCCAAGACCAGAAGTGGAGACTACCAATCTACCAATGAACCAGCCTATCAACCACTACCCTGAGAAAATCGATGGGCTCCAATCTCTAAACAACAGACCAGCCAGGTCATCTTTAGAGCTTTGCCACCACTGCCCAATTTGTGACCCTTACTTTGAGTTTCTCAAATACCATGTCGGCTTCAATGATTTGATTTTGAAACAATCTCCCAATCTTTCCTTCCACAAACACAAGAATGCAGCTATCAAGACCCCTTTGCAAAGAACTTTAGGCACCCCTTGCAATACCAAATTATTCACATATTGATGGAAGGAAGATTCACATCTGATATAGCATAAAATGTAACCAGACCGGTTCGGAAAAGCAAAAAACACAAAGAAATATGAGCTCAATTTCGCCTTCCCCTTACACATCAATCATGAGGAGAAAGAGATGGACAGCCTTATTTTCTGGGACAAATCAGAAGCAAGCACCTTTTGGGTTTAATTTCCCATCATAATGCCCCTGTGTTTAAGTGGAATTTTGGTCCTCCAAATAACCCTACAAGGAAAAACAACCAAGTGGTTTATCCTCATTGTCTACATAGACAATGTTACACAGAGCAGTAAATGATGATTTGAAGGAAAAACTGGCCGTTACTAGTCAAGGTCTAGGCCCTCTTGTCCTGTAAGATAGTTTGTTTCTATAGCTTTGCAATTGAATAAATTTTCTTTATAAGCAAAAAAGAATTGTTAGTCATTGGTCCAAAATAAAAATTTGATGAGCAAACTAAGTTTTTCTTCTGGAAAAAGCTTCTTCATGTAACTCATCCTTAAATCAAACTCTTGACATCACACCTCATCTGTGCCATGTGAAAATGTGATGTGGCAATTCTTTTTATTTTTTTTTTATTTTTTTTTTGGATGAATAAAAATTAGATTAATCCACGAAGCAAATAATATTCAAGAGGAAAAAGGGGGGGGAGGTACATGGCCCGCCAAAGGGACTAGCCCTGACAAAAA
Source organism: Macadamia integrifolia (assembly GCF_013358625.1). Classification (NCBI taxonomy): domain Eukaryota; kingdom Viridiplantae; phylum Streptophyta; class Magnoliopsida; order Proteales; family Proteaceae; genus Macadamia; species Macadamia integrifolia. Next base: position 8,510,857 of record NC_056563.1, on the reverse strand, counting down.
AAGAAGACCACCACTAATGGATACGATCCCTCAAGGGGAGGGGGGAGAATAGAAGATGGGAGATTCCAGGTTTGAACAATGTGTCTGTTCCAAGGGGAGTTTGGGACCATGCGGGGCTAAAAGGTAGAAATTTTGGTGGAGACTTCGAAGGAGATGGCCTTCCAAATCCCGTCAAAGGAGCGGGAGCAGGACATCCATCTACGAAGATTTCTCTCTATCCAAAGGTGGTTGATGGTGGCACAAAAAGCGAGCTTGCCGACGGTATCACAAATGGTGGGGCCGTGAAAGGTCATGTCAATCCAGAGTCATTCCCTACTAAGAGGGAGAACTCTTCTACTATCGGGCCAACAACAAGAAAGGACTTTCTTCCAAATGGAGGAGGAGAAGGAGCAGGAGAAAAAAAGATGATCCACATCCTCAGTTCCTCTCCAGCAAAGGCAACAGGCGGGGGGTGACTTGAATGTGGCTGTGAAGGAGGAAAGACTGCGTGGGAAGGCATTTGGTGAGAACCCTCCAGGCTGTAAAACTGTGGCAAGGGATATGGCCTTTGATCCAAAGGGCAGGTTAACCTTAGTCCTCACGAAGTTCTAGGCAGAGGAGAAGTTGAACCTCTTAGTAGAAGGGTTCCAAAGAATGGAATCATCCCTCTCCATATGGCCGGAGGGAAGGGTAGGGAGGGAGATCCAGATGCTGCTTAGAGAGCTAAAGAGAGGGGAGGCGGCCCATCCATCAATTCGGAGGACAGAAGAGACAGAAGCCATTCTATCCAACCCCCGAAGAGTATACAGTTCTAGGACTGAGAAGAAGAAGGACTCCAGAGGGGTGCCAGGGATTTAGCCAAAGAGAAGTAGAGGCTCCATTTCCAATGGAATAGGAGATAGCCTCTAGAGCCAAGGGTATACGGTGGAGGATACCTCTCCAGACCCAAGACGAGCCCAGACGAGAGGCCGTGGACCAAATGGAGTTGGATTTGAGGGGATAGGAGTAAAGCCATAAGACCCAGATGCTATTCTGCTTAGAAGCAAACCTCCATATCAGCTTGAGGATGCCCACTTCGTTCATGTCTTTAATGCACCTGAGGCCTAGACCTCACTCAGCTTTGGGGAGGCCAACAGAACTCCAGCTAGAGGGGTGGAGGAACCTGGTGGAGTCGGTTCCTTTCCAAAGAAAAGAACTAACGAGGGACTCAATGGCTTTGATGGTTGGGGGAGGGAGGACAAAGATTCTAGACCAATAGAGGTACATGGATTGGAGAACAGATCTGGAGAGCTCTAGACGACCCGCATAAGATAGCAACTTGCTCTTCTAGAGTTGGAGCCGCTTGTGCAGGAGGTCTATAATTGGGGTGCAGTGATGGGCCGAAAGCCTGGCCAGAATGAGAGGAAGGCCCAGGTATTTGACAGAGAGAGAGTCAAGGGAGAAACCCGTGATGTGAAGGAGGGCTTTCATGGTCTCAGAGATCCCGGAGGTAAAGAGGCGAAGAGAGGACATGATGGAGGAGACAGGTGCGATCGGCTTTCGAAAAGATCATGAGATCATCCGCAAAAGCAAGATGGGTGAGGGAGATAGATTTGCATTTGGGGATGGAGGAGATAAGGTGAAGGTCAGTGGAAGATTGAATTGATCTATAAAGAACTTCCAGGCCAAGGCAGAAGAAGAGGTAGGGCTAGAGGGGGCAGCCTTGATGGATTCCCACTGATGAGTGGAAGAACCTAGCCAGGCTACCGTTGACAAGAACAGAGAACTGGGGAGTGGAGATGCAGGCATAGATCCAACGGACAAAATATGGAGGGAAGGACATTTAGAGGAGAGAATGGCAAAGGAAGTCCTAGCGGATGGAGTCAAAATCCTTATGGATATCAATTTTGAGGAGGGCCGCTGAACTATGGGATTTACGCTCAAAACGACGAACAATTTGGTGGCATAAGATAATATTGTCAACGATGCTTCTCCCAGAGATGAATGCAGACTGGTTTTGACTAACAAGGAAGTCAATGACCTTCTAAACACGAATGGAGATGATTTTGGCAACGAACTTGTAAATCAAGTTACAGAGGGAGATGGGTCTGAAATCTTATATGGAGGATGCCCCTTCGGATTTGGGAATGAGGCAAAAGTGTGGTTAACACCCATGATTTGGCTTGGATTGAAAAAGAAGCTCCTAATTGCCCGGATGAGGTCATCCTTAATGATATGCCAGCAAGAGGTGAAGAAGCCCATGTTGAACCCATCAGGCCCAAGGGCTTTATTTGCCTTGTGGGAAAAGACGACAGAGGTGATCTCATCATCAGAAGAAATGGACTGGAGGGAGGGAAAGAGATGACTAAGAATGAATTTATTGATCAGAGAGGGGTGGGAAGGAGGGGGGGCGGAGAGGGGGTTAAAGCGCTTGGAGAATAAGGAGGCCTCAGATTTAATATCTTCCGGGGGTGCGAAGCAAGGAACCATTTCTGGAAGAAAGGAAGGAAATGGAGTTGACATTGGTCCAAGCTTTGACAAACCGGTGTAAGAAGGCGCTATTGGAGTCTCCGAGCTCCAGCCACGTGATTCGGGATTTCTGCTTGAGGAAACTTTCTTCCTGGGTAAGAGGAGAGCTCAGCGGAGAGGGACTTCTCTTCAACAGAAAGGGAAGAGTTAAAAGGATCGAGCTGAAGGCTGGTCTAGATAGCTTCCAGCCTAGACTTACAGGAGGTAGTTGTATCCGAGATGTTGCAAAAGCACTGAGAGTTCCAAAGTCTAAGGGTTGTCTTAACATTTCTAAGCTTATTGGAAAAGGAGATGAGTGGGAGGAGAAAGCATGGATTGGGATGCTCCCAGCATCACGCACAAGTGGGAGGAAATCCTGGTGGAGGGACTACATGTCGAAGAATTTGAAGGGCTTGGGACCGAAGAAGGTAAGAGGGATGAACCAGGAGAGAGATGGGGCAGTGGTCAGAAACGCTTCAAAGGTCGAAAGAGGAGTGGGAGGAGGGGTAGGTGTCAAGCCAAGCCCCATTGACAAGAACTCTGTCAAGCTTACGTGCCACGCAATCCGTGCCACTCCGGTTATTCCAGGTTAATTTGGAACCGGACCAACGGAGGTCATTCATGCCAATGTTCACAAGATAGTCATTGAAGGCCTCCATAGAGTGGAGGTCAATTGGTTCTCCTCCAACTTTCTCATGCCCAAATCTGACAACATTGAAGTCTCCCACGAGACCCAAGGAGAGGAGTCAACTGACGGGGAAATGGAACGGAGGTCATTCCACAAGGGGAGCCTCTCAAATGCCCGATTAAGGGCACACACAATAGGGAGGAAACATCTAATGGTCCCCGAAAGGTTTGAGATGGAGAGATGGATATGCTGGGAGGAGGTACCAAGGGAGGTGATATTGAGAAGGAGAGGGTCCCAGAGGATCCAAATTCGACCATTAGGGCAGCTGCCATAATTAGCAAGGTATGACCAATTTGGAGCAATGGAGGAGCCAATGCAAGAAGCATTGGGCGCAAAAACTCTAGTTTCTAAAAGGCAACAGAGGGAAGCATGATGAGGGATCAGATGGAGATATGCTTAGTCAAGGAGTTCAAGCCTCGGACATTCCAAATAGACCAAGGGGTCATTTGGAGGGAGAGGGAGATGGGTTCAAAAGCTCCGAGGAGCTATTGGAGGATCGTCGTTGGCCCCCAGTAGTATTTCTTTTGCGGCGGTGGTATTCCTGAATAGGAGATGGTTGGCAAAGATAGACATCTGATTGATAGTCTGACTTGAGGTGGCATGGGAGGACTGGTCGTTGAGGTAGTGGAAGGCTTCGGTTTTCTGGAGGGTGTCTGGATTTGGTGGGAATCAAGGGGGGCTTTATGGTTCTAGGCTGGGGAGGTGAGAATAGGCATATGGGCCAAGCTGTCAGAGGTGGTTGGAGGAGCTAGGGGAGAGGGGTCAAGTCAAGTAATAAGCGTAAAGGGTTCAGCAGCAGTGGCAAGAGGGGCTCATGAAGCCAAATGGTGTGACGAAACAACAACAACATCAAGGTGGAGGTCATCAGCAAGGGCCTTATGGCAGTGGAGACTGCTTGAAGAGGGAGTGACAGCACCAATACATCCATCATCAAAAGGCGGGGAGGCCCGAAGCCATAAGGGGCAGCGTCAGTACTGGGGCAATAAGGATACAGAGGAAGATCCATGTTGATGGCGGCAGCTTGGGCTACGGCAGCGTGGTCATCAAAATGGAGGGCGAGAGGAGCTCGCAGAGGCATACGGCTAGGCGCAAAAGCATCTACAATTGAGGTAGAGGCGAAGTTGTCACTGGCGGGGGCTTGATCAGAAGCGGTGGGAGCTCGTACATCGGAGACGATGGGTATTCTCAGGTCAGTCGCTAAAGCGAGAGGAGCTCGTAGGTTTGTGGCAGAATCCATGGTGGCAACGAGAGGGGCGTACTGCCAGGCAGGTTGCAGGTTGCAGATGGCAACATCCAACTGAATCGTCAAGCAAAACGGAGGGGCAAGAGGTCGAAGGATACAAACGGGTGAAGGGGAAGCATGTATCGAGTCAGGTTCCAGGGCGGAAGGAGGTTGGGTTAGAGGATCAAGGGATTGTAAGTCAAAATGGGCCAAAGGGGAATGGATCGGTTCATGGGCTGAGGAAGGAAGATGGACTGACGTAGACAAGCCAGAATGTTGGGCAAAGGTAGGAGGAGAGATCGTGGTAATGTGTTGGGCTGGATAAGAGGAGTTGGGGCTAACTGAGTGGGCCAAGGCCCAAAAAGAGGGGTGCCAGAAGAGGAGGCTAGAAGGGCCAAGGAGTGTTGGAAATTTGGCCCAACCAGAGTTAAGTTGGGACAAGAGTTAACAGTGGGGTGACACATGAGAGGGTTTTGAGGATAAAAGGAGGACAAGGAGGGATTAGGATCAGAGGCTGGAGGACCAAGAGGAGAGGGGGCCACAGAGGTAGAAGATACGTGAGGATCGTCAACAGAGGCACAAACACCAGCAGAGGAATCGTCGAACAAGGCATCGATGACAGTTGGTAGGGTAATGTCACGCTCAGCGTCAAAAGAGCCAGATCTGGACCCAAGGGACGAAGAGGAAGCGTCTTCGCAGTTAGATTCCTCGTCATTGTCAGAAAAGGATATATCCAGCGAGTAGAGAGCTGAGAACCTATTCGGACCTAAGGTCTCAAGAGGAATGACCACTGGGTCCAGAAGCGGCTGACTGGAGGAAGACAGGCTCTTATCAACATCAGGGGTGCCAGGGAGGGTCATACAACTGCGGCTTCTTCGGCGACGAATCTTTTTTCTATATTTCCGGCGACAAGAGATGACAGGGACGGAAACTTTAATTGTAGTTTCCTTCACAAAGGTATTCAAAGGATTGGCCGATGTAGGAGCAAATGCTCTAGTATGGTGTCTAAAAGACTTGCAAAAGGTGCAGTGGGGCGGAAGCTAGTTGTAAATCACTGGTTGGACAAAGGAGAACCCATTTTCCTCAACAATAGTGATTGCAGAGGGGCGGCGGCTCATCAGCAGGAACATCAACACAGATTTTAGCAAAACCGATTCTGTCCATAAGCTTCGTTCTACGATCAGAGAATAGCGGATTTCCGATGATAGACCCGACTATACTCAGCCCTTTTTCGCCCCAGTAATGCAAAGGTAAATTGGGGAGGGTGATCCAAATGGGGGCCGACTTGAAATCAACTATGAAGAGATTTGAGAAAGGGTCCCATTTCTTAAGGAGGATCGCCTTACCCAACACGCCAAGGACCATCTTCAAGGGCTCGGATCATGTCAGCTTCGAGCGAGAAATTAAAGACGAAGATTCCATTAGAGAGCATAAAGGACTGCATCTAGCCCTGGGGCCGCCATTGCTTCGAAAGAGAGGCTTGGACAATACCAAATGGTGGCCTCCTACACATGAAGTGGCCAACGATACAAAGCTTCCACTTGGAGATATCTGGCTTAAGAAGACCCGAGGGACAAAACCCAACCATTTTGTCATCGATAATGGCATGAGGGATAAAAACCAGCGGGAGGCCGACATGAGGAGGGGAGAAGGACAACAATGGAGGCCTAGGAGTTAACCTAGGAAGGAGGAGGAGGAGCAAGAGGAGAGGAAGGAGGGGAGGAGGAAGGAGGCTGGACAAGAGGTAACTCGGAGGGGGGGGAGATGGCAGCGGCATGATGTGGCAATTCTAACAGTTGAAAACAATGGAATGGTCTGGATAGGCTACATGTCAAATTTCAAACTCAAAGTCAATCAAATAACATTTCATGTATGTCCATGCATCCTTGTAGCTTTCGGCGATCCTTGTATTGGCATGCACCTCCCATAGTCCTGGATTTAAAAGCTTTATTTCAATTTCTTGGCTAATTTCATTTGGCTGAAAACATGTGACCAACGGATCTTGGGTTGACCCGTCCACAAAATTTAGGCCACATCCTGGCTGCCACATGGCTGAAATGTTTTATAGTCGAGCAGCTCAGAAAAACCAACTTGCATTGTTTTTACAATTATTAAACCAAAAAAAAAAAAAAGTTATACTACAATAACAAGATCCCACTCTGTACACCTGCTGTGATATTTATTAGCCGAGAAAAAAAACAAAAAAAAGGAAAAAAAAAAAAAACAAAAAACAAAAAACAAAAAAAGCTGTGTTAATACTACCATAAACAAGATGCCCCCACTCTGTATACCTGCTGTATACAGGATTTCCTCAGCAATATTGTTCCAAAATTTTTTCATACATTTACAATCGATGGTAAAATATTCAAGAAACAGAAATCAGATATTTTTTTCAGGTTTGTTTATTCTTTAAAAGTGAAAATCAAATCCCGTTGAAATTATTTAAAGGCAAAAAGAACTCTGTCCACGAGCATAGTTTACACAGGCTTTCCCATGAGTCTATCTCTCTCCTCCCCTTGTGAAAAGACATCTCAACCCCTAGTTGGAGGGCGGAGAGAGATAAACACAGGGAGCGTGGCCTACACCAGCGCTCCCAGACAAAGAACCACTTCCCTTATTTAAATTAGTGAAAATAATGTAATTACAACAGTACCTATAACCCCAATTTGGCTGTTATACATGTATAAGTAGACCACAACCTAACAACAACAACAACAACAACAATGCATTCAGCATTAACCCAACTAAATGGGGTTGGCTACATGGATTCTATCCCTTTAGTCCACTCTATTCAAAGCTACGCAAGATTCCAATCCTAAGCTATACATTTTTTTCATCACCACTTTTTCTATGGTTATTTTAGGCCTACATCTAGCTCTTTTAGATCCTTCGATTTGAAAATAACTCACTTCCTCGAACTAGAGCATTCAGAGGCCTCCATTGCACATGCCCACTCCACCTCAGACGAGTTTCTCGAAGCTTATCATGAATAGGGGCAACGCCCAGGTTTGCTATAATTTGTTCATTCTTTGTTTTATCTTTCCTAGTTTTACCACAACATCCTCATTTCAGCCACATGAAGTTTGTTTACATGTTTTTTCTTTATTGCTCAACATTCAGCCCTGTACATCATTGCTGATCATATAACCATTCTATAAAATTTCCCCTCCAATTTTAAGGGGATACGTCAATCCACAACACTCTAGACAAATCCCTCCATTTTATCCACATTATTCTATTTCTTTGAACGATACCATATTCCATTTCTCCTTCTTTATTCATGATTGAAAATAAATAGATATCAAAAAATATTGAAAAGTCACTGTCCAAAAACAAACCAAGATTCTGGAAAAGATGAACCCTCTGACTTCTTGACTAAGGTCTTCAGAACGAGGATCATCTGGAGTGACATCTGCAAATCAGAAAAGCAAAGGTTTATTACCAATTCCCAAACATAAAAGTGCAAAGAAAAAAAAAATTTAAGGCAGAAAACTAATAGAAAAAATAATCATGAAAAACTGACAACTAATGCTACCAATAATTCTGCGAGGTCAATTTATGATACAGAACACATCCAGGGGTCACACATGCCTTTAGAAATTGATTTCAAAGAAATGGGATTTCAACGCACAATATGCCAACCACTTTTGGAGGTCTACATAATATACAATAATAGGAAATGACAAAAACAAAAACTCCAAAAAAAGGACTATATGGATTTAGGGTCCCTATATCACAGAAACAATAGAACATCAGATTAAATTATTATTTAAAACATACGCAATATAATATTGAAGGTATACAACCCAATTAAGCACAAAAACAACAAATTCTTGACACCAACAACCCGAGAGGGAGGGGGAAAAGGGAACAAATTATGCACAAAAGGAGAAAATAAAGCATATAGAACATGCAAGGAAAACTTTATATATATCTTTAGTCAGAAAATAAATTTAATTATATAACTAGAAATTAGACAAGATAACTTTTTATGATGCACTACAGCAATAGGTAATCCTTAATATCTCCAGTTTCCAACAGCAGGGAATCATGTGCCCATGTTACAAACATAATTGAAAGCCAAAAACTAATGAAACAAGTATCTAGGAGGAGTGATATAGAAACATTTACTACAGATGGTAGATATGGAATTCCTTATTATTTTAAGACAAAAACTAACAGGATGAAGGATTGTTGGTGTTTTGTCGCCTTGGTGCATGACAACTATGACGTAACACTACTCAGTTATCATTGGGTCATGTTCATGCCAACCATAAAGTTTTTGTTCAATTGATCAAGTCAGGTCATGTGATGTAGACACCCATGCTGACCTACACTACAGAAGAAGAAAGAAGGCAGCCAGCACCAGTCCTGTTTTGGGCTGAATTAGCCAGCCAGCCTGGCCCCAATCTTGTCCAGTTTTGGCCCATATATTAGGACCATCGAACCAGTACCTTATGGCTATGTTGCTGCAGTATTTTAGTTTCAGTTATGGCCTTCTAGAAGCTCCTTGGCAGTGCCCATCGATCCAGCCTACAGCAAGCTGTCAAGTTTCCATTTTGGTATCCTCTGAGCTCCATGGTTGCTACCCTCTTGTTTTTTGTGCTTTGACCAGTCAAAGTGCAAGTTGGAGTGCAGAGAGAGTCTTCTAGAAGCGTCTTTATTGTTCTATGTTATTTTCTTAGTAGACAAGTTAGTGCTTAGTTACTAAATTCAGCTAGTCTCTATTTTCATGTTCGTTTCCTTTTTGGTTTTCTAACTAAATTGTAAGGTTGTACCCTCTCCTATATAAGAGAGATTACTGCAACACATTGAGAATTAATGAATGAATGAATATAACAGCCAGTGCTACTCCTTATTCCTGAGATAGAATGTCATCAACTGGTATAGTTGAGGGTGAGAGACCTAGGCTGAAATAGCCATACCCCTACCCCCCCCCTCTCTTCTCCGTTCTTCCTTTCTTTTATTTTTCTGCTTTAAACTTCGTGAGAGAGTGTTGGAGAGTTTTACAAGATTGTTTGAAGACCCACAACCATCTACCAAGATCAGATTGAGGATCAGCCAAGGAGACCAGATCAACATCAACAACTGTTAGGATTTTAAACTAGATCAACTTCCTCAAGAACTCCCATAACAGAAGCAACTTCTCGAAGCCCTTTTAGGGGTTTCTTGGGGACACTAAGGGGTAACTCGACCAGGTTTTCAGTGCCATCGGAGGCACCTCCAGCCACTGCAGATTTTCTCCCATAGTGCCTATGAAAGCCTATTCTGTCCAGGTTTGCTGCTGGTTGTTCTGTTTTCCTTCAGATCTGATTCCAGCCACTGTTAGAGGCCTATTTGGGGATATAAATAGCCTATCTTGAACCAGGTTTGAGATCCCTTGGACCCTTAGTTTATGAGTTATCTATTTCTTCTCAATTCAGCCAGATTTTCAGATCCTGCCTGGGATTAAGCCCTATGTGATCTACTCTGATATTATGGCCTTCATTATTCGATGGTAATCTCTGTCTATACTTCTGTTTAAAGATTGAGATCTGGTTTTAGGTAATTTTCTCAGATTTACTCTATTCTGTTGCCTGCAGCGAGGGTATATTTTTTTGATCTGCTGCACCTTTGTGTGGGGTTATTGACCAACTGTTTTGGGGTAATATTGATATTGTATCCACAGTAGGATTCCATTGGAGATACATTTTGAACTGGGGTTAGCTTAACTACTTAACTGTGACCTAGCCTTACATTGTTATCACACTATTAAACCATTGCCAAACTCAAACTACCATTAATTACTTTCATATCCTTAGTCCACCAACCAAAACCAAACCAGCCTGTATAATCCTACTTTCCTTAACCAGATAAAGTAGGTTCAAGTGCTTCCTCCCATGTTGTTCTCTTGATTGGGGAAACTGGGACAGTAGCTTGCGAACAAGTTTCTCCAATCAGCCATTTGAGTATAGAAGTTGGTCAACCTGGAATGATGAAGTGTTCTCATCAAGAAATCATGGGAGTCTCTTTTTGCAATTTTCCCAACAAATACTTAGAAATAAAAAATAAAAAATAAAAAGTGACAAGAAAATCAATGGTCTATTAAGAAGGGGAGTTTGCTGACGGGTTTCGTTACAGAAGTGGGAGATGACCCGTTGGCAGGAAGTTTCTTGCTGGGGAAATTTAGGTATTAGTTGTTGGGCCAAAGAGTAACTGGTAAAAAGAACGTTGTGCCTACTATAGTAAAAGGAAGCTGATATCAAGTATAGAACAAGAAGTTTCAAGTTTTCTCAATATGTAAAACTCAGAGCAAGTATGATAGCATATCAAAGGAATTTGAAATTTTAACCTTTCTTTATGGTACTGTCATCCATAGCTTTATATTCCATATTCTTCAAAGCAAGCTCCACCCCGTAACCACCCAAATTGAGGGCATCCATTGCACCAACAGCACCACAGTGACCACTTGCTGCTTCACATCCAGAAGGTAATACAGGTCTAACAACATATCTAACAATTCCCTGCTAGAAATAGCACTTAATCAGCAAGAATTTCAAGAGTAAAAGAAGATAAAGGGACAGGTACCGGTATCAACACACTTTAAACGTAGAATCACCCATCACAGCAGCATAAAATTAGAGGAGTCTAAGAACCCAGTGCCACGATTCAGAACAAATTAATAAAAAAAATGCAAATACAATAAAAATAAGCATAAAAAAGCATTGATCCGCTATCAATAAGAGTATAAGGCATTGAAGATAAAGTACGAAATCCAAAGTCAACCCATAATGCAGTTATACATCAAAAATAATTACTAGTTTGTTATTAGATGGTTATGGACTTATGGTCCTTTGTCTTTATTGTCTTTGATTGTGATGGACTCAATTATAAAACCCAAAAATTTAAGTATTTTCTAATAGCATTAGGAGTTTTCCAGGCTATTATTAAGTTGTTTCATCTTAGTTTCATTAGAATTTCTGTAGTTGTAGTTAGTCTTTAATTCCTAGTCAGTCTAGGACTCCAGTTATGATATTTTCAGTCAAGTATTGGACAAATATATAATGTTTTGAGATGTATTAAGATTAGGGAAGTTCTAGTCATGGTACAAGTCATATTCTGGGAGTTCTATAAAAGGACATGTACCCTGCCCTCTAGCTATAGCCTATACGAATTAATTGAATAAAGTAGAGTTTTAGTTAAGTAATTTTGACCACTTCAGCTTTCAGCATCAGGTGAAGGTATTTCCTTTATTCTATTTCTTTCCTTCCATCAATTCCTACTACTCATCTCTGATTTGTATTCTTCTTCTTCTATACTCTAAACAATTCAAGGTTACTATTCACAGATACTGTTCAGTCCCATAACAGCACCTGATTTCTTATTCTTCTTATTTCTTCTATTTCTTAAACCCTAACAATTTTGTCCAATTCCTCACCACCTTTCCTTGTGGTTCAGAATTAGAAAATCCATAAATCTAGGCTGTGCTGCATCAACCTACCTCCAACTGACACATGCATTGAGGAACACTAAATACAGACTAATTTGTTATTTCAAGAAAAGATATGTATCTTATTCACAGTCAAGTGATCTGCTCCTCCTTTAGTTTACAAATTTTTGTGCACGAAGAATTTGTGTAATCTAACCAGAAAACTGGATGGGTGGTGCTTCACCCCTCTTTTGTACTGTTCATGGATTTCCTCTACTCTCATGGCTTCATCCCACCCTCTACCAAGCTCTAATCAGGTTTCTGAACTTCCCTGCATCTTCTGGCTCTGAAAAGAGAAGCCATAAAAAGAACGTCGCAAGCCTAAGCTCCTGATCTTCAGTGTCATGGAGGAGCTTCTGAACAATGCAGGCGAAAAGGGATTAACCCAAGGACCCAAATTAAGCGTCCTGTGATGGGCTCAAAACGATTTGTTTAATGGCTTAGAGAACAGATACTGGACCAGATATACAATCATGGCCGAAAACATAGTTGTCATGGTGCCACATAATCACCACTTCGGCAGCAAAGCGGTTTTGGACATCCAAGGTGTCTGTCCGCCATATGTGCAAGGCATTTGCTAGAGGCCAAAAACAAAAAGGAAGACCAATTAAAAGGAGGAAAAAAATGGGGAACAACTACTTCAAACTCGCTCTTTGTCAGAGTCCAAAAATCTACTGCTCCTGCATCTCTTTCCCCTTCAATATCAAGTTCTTTATGGCTGAGAGGATTTTCCTGGTATAACCTCTGAAACATCTAATCAGGCAACGGTTGGTGGTTCGATTAACCTTTGTCATGCAATTTTCAGGTCACTGCTGCAACAACACTTCAAGATCAACTTGTGGCCACACACACACAGATGGTGGTACCATTGATCACCGTAAAACACCGGATAAAACCATGGTTGGAGGTGTGGAGCATCGTTGATCATCGCAAACAGAGGATGATGTCGAGGACCCCTGTTATCCAGGACTGACCCTCTAGCATCTTCTCTATCGAGTGTTATAAGCATTTGCCCATTAAATAAAAAGAACCCTTCAAATAAAAAAGACCGAAAAGATAATAACCAAATGACATCCAAATGATGTTTTTACCCCCTTTCTATTCATCTGCCATAGACCATGGAGGCATAATAAACCCAGGGACCACAAATGAAGTTATGACCCTCATCAAGAACTTCAACTTTATACAAATTTCATGTACAATATAATCCCTCAGCCAAGAAAAGCATTGTCGCTCAGGAGACACCTAAGAGCTCACCTAGGCACCTAGCCACTTCCCAGATTTTTCTAGGTGCCATAACAACTGCGGCCAGAAACTTGAAAACCAGATTGAATAAATATTTATCTGGAGTGAATTCTCAATGAAAGCCCATCACCATAATATAGAAACAGTACCTCCACTTGAATGAGAGATCAATTCCCAGATTCTGTAAAATTGCAGGAAACCATAACGAACAATAGTAACAGTAGCCCAATGGAGAGACAAAAGGCTTTTCCTATAATGAGTAAATTATTCCATTCCAAACAGAACCAAAATCCGTAGTGGGACACAGCTAATTTATAAAGAAATTTGACTCACTTTAGAACTTCGAAACTGTTTACACTTGAGAACTCAAAACAGTACGTGTGATAGAATGGAGCAGAGGGGAATTTTAGAGCCATGTTAGGAACCAGAATCTTACCCACCCTGTTCTAGTCCCATAATATATATTAAATTAGGCAACATACTAAGACTCTAATTACAAGTAAAGACAAAGAAAACTCAAATTAACTAACAATGACTCAATCATCATTTCCCACAAACACATCCAGTGTCAAGTATAGTGGGCATGTGTTTGATCAGCATTGCTCTTCATTATCTTCATTCTACAGTAATCATGATGATCAGCCAGAGTGTGTGGCACCATTCGTGGATAACAGCTTCTTCTTCCCAGGCCCCCAGCAGCCCTATCAGTCCAGTCCACCAAGCAACTACAATAGAGGCGCGTTCACATCATCTTCCTGACCTGGTGATCTAAATCCAAGGTTGGGGTACCTAGAATATGCAAATGATGAGACATACCAGACTGTTGAGATGGACTTTGAGCCTTTCTTACAACACACTATGACATAGACATCTTTTATAATAGAGTTGGAGGAATGGTTTCATCAGCGGCAGAAAGTTAGAGAAATTAGGGTTAGAGATGTAGGACAAAGAGCGAAGAAAGAAAGGAAGAACGAGGAGAGGAGAAAGAGAGCGATGAGGGCAAATCGTGGGAGAGCAATAAGCTCTTCCCACCTATATTAGGTTCAAACCAAATAGGGAAATTACATAGTCCTCCCTAGGGAGGTAAAAGGGAAAAAGAGAAAAATACATCTTTGGACAGCATAATATGAGACAATTCCTAAAGTACCCCTATTAAGTAAACTCTAATACTCCCCCCTCAAGCTGGAGAATAAATGTCATACATTCTCAGCTTGCATAATAAGGTACTCAATTGGTGAGGAATGAGTCATCTAGTGAAGATGTCTGCCAATTGATCACATGTCTTCACAAAAGGTGAGCAAATATTGTCAGAGTCAATCTTCTCTTTGATGAAATGTCGGTCTACTTCAATGTGCTTTTACCTATAATGCTGCACTGGATTACAGGCAATTCTTATAGCTGCTTTGTTAACACAATAGAGTACTAGAGTCGCATAGGTCCTTCAATGTCATACCACAACTCAAGAACCAACCGCACAACCAAATGAGTTCACAAACTCCATTAGCCAATGCATTGAAAGGCCATCATTTCCTCAGACATGGCTTGCTCCCGCTTCGGGTCTGGCATAGCCTCAATATTAGTTTTGGGGATGGAAACAAAAAAAAGAGAAGTTGTAAAAGCAACATCTGTAGGAGAGTGAGCATCATAGGAAACAAACTGAGTTATAGGATTAGTACACGCTCTCTTCCCATTTCAAACAGAAATAGGGAGGTCTAACTCAAAAGGAAGAGAAGAAAATTTACCTGACTGAGAAGGGTGAAATTCAGAATGTGGATCCAAAGAGGACTCTTGGTAGGTCTTCTTTGTCCTTCTTTAGTACACAATAGGTTCCTTCTCATTACAAGGACCACAGGTATCAATAGCATCCACAGTATGAACATCATTCACCTCTTTATGTTTTCCAAATATCAAGAGAAAAAGGAATAAGAGGCAAGGGAGAAACAAACGGAATGGTATCAGCAGCCATTTCACTTTCACTTCTATTCTGCTCCTGAAGAGGATGTTGAGGAGAAGCAAAAAAAGGTACAAACTTAAGAAAGGTGACATCTTTCGAAAAGAGTCGCCTGCGAGAAGAAGGGTGGTTACACTTGTAGCCTTTGGTAGTGGAAGAATACCCAAGGACGAGGCAATTTCAAAGCCTTGGGATCAAGTTTGGTGCGAGAGGATTTGTTAGCATTCATATAACAAACACAACCAAACACCCTGGGAGGAAGAGAAAAAGCTAAAGACTAAGAAGACAAGACTCAGACCAAAAAGTTATAGGATATGCATACCAAATAGAAGTCTTCTACCGACTTCTAACATATAGCGATTTTTCATCTCAACTACCCCATTCTGTTGGTGTGTATCAACACAAGTAAGCTGATAAATAATACCATTGTCAGTAAAAAAAAAAAGTCATGTAGGTCACCATACATTTGCTATCCCCTTCCCTTATCAAACCTGACAATTTTGATCTTTGTTTCAAACTGGGTGCAGTCCATTTTATAAAAGTTTTTTAAGGCAACATAAACATCACTCTTCTATTTCATAAGAATGGTCCAAGTAAAACGAGAAAAATAATCAACAAATGAAACAAAGTAACGATGACCAAACAAATAGATAGTAGGACAAAGTCCCAAACATCAGTATGCACAATGTGAAATGGAACTGCAGATCTATTACCATGATAGGGATAAGATGAACAACAATGTTTAGAACAAGTACATGGTTCACAATGATATACATGAGAAGAAGGAAAAGATGTAAATAAATGAGGTAATTGTTTCCTCATAACAACAAAAGTGAGATGTCCCAAACGTTGATGCCAAAGCATCATAGAGTCTATAAAACTACTATCACTACAGCCACATGTATAAGACTGTGGAGTAGTCAAAAAAGTTAATTGCGAGTCAAGGTGATAGAGTCTACTCCCCTCACGTCCACTGCCAATAATCCTTTTTGTCACCAAATCCTAAAAAAGACAATGAGAAGAAAAAAAAAAAGTAACATGGCAATTCAAGGATTTAGTCAAAGTGCTTACAGACAAAAGATTCAAGGTAAGGTTAGGAACATGAAGAATGGAATTAAGTGAAATAGAAGAGCTAATGGGAATACTGTCGTTACCAGAAACAAGGAGAGGGTACCATCAGCTACTCGAACCTTATCCTTACCAGAACAAATGGAGTAAGAATCATAATAGTGGGACGTACCAGTCATATGGTCAGTGGCACCAGAGACAATGACTCACAACGGAGTTGTGGAAGGTGTAGATGAGGAGACAAGCATAACGGAGGTTGATAATGTGAGGTAGATGGGCTATCAAGTTGAGACATGAGCCGGCGAAGCACTACAATATCATCACTAGAGAAGGAGTTGGTATCTGCCTGTGAGTGTCCTCTAGGATCAGTCTTCGTCATTATAGCATGGGTTGTAACCCCTCCTCTACAGCCACCCCGCGTGCTAGTAGACTCACCATGTGTACTAGAAGGATGGCCATAAAGTACCTAGCACCTCTCTCAAGTGTGCCCAGGTTCCCCATAATAATCACACTATTGGGGTCTATCTTTGTCATCTCCACAGGATGACCATTGGCCTTTACCGCTTCCATGCCATTCTCTACAAGTAGTGGAAGAAGGAGAAGATCGCTCAAGTGGCGAAGCAGGGCCCATATCACCTCTCCTGGTCTCCTCACTTAGCAAGTAGCTACACACCTCATCAAGGGATGGAAGAGGTGACATGCCCAAAATTTGTATCCAGAATGGTCCATAGTTTGAGTTCAACCCACCTAGTAAGATCAGAACTCGCTCATTTTCAAAAGACCGGTAGACCTTGGCTTCATCTTCAGGATTGGACAACTGAAGGTCTCGATGTCATACTCCTCCCAGAGTCCTATAGCAATAGTATAATAGTCAGATATAATCTTGTTCCCTTACTTCATGGAGAAGGCCTACTGAAGGAGCTGGAAGACCTTAGCAGAGTCACCTACACTGTCATAGGTCTTCAAGACACTTTCCCAAATATCATTAGTAGTTTCTTTCCAGATAAATCTTCTACCTATCTCATTCATAACTCATAGAATAGAATCGTAGTTGTCAAGGCGTCACCTAAGCGCTGCCTTGGCATTCAGGCGATTTGCCTAGGTCCTTGGTGACTGTCGCCTTATTGCAATTCATGTCGCCTTATATTTTTTGACTTATTAATGCCAAATATCATTTAAGTAAATGTTTTTTAAGATATTATTCGTAAATAAGCAAATACCCCCTTATTTGAATCCAATAAAAAAAAATTTAAAATCAAATTTTAAAAGGATAAAAAGTCAACCCCACAATCCAAGAACAAAAACTATACTTTTTGTTATAGGGGCGATTTTCAACTTTCAAATGATAGGGCTTTTCTCAATTCTAAAGATTTTATAAATCTTATCATGATAAAACATTGCTAAAAACCAAAAGTCCGATAAAATAATCTTTTGTTTTGATGTCTTTAAAATTATTTTCATTCAGGCAATTTTAACAACATTCCACATTTTAAAACAAGTTTTGACCGGAACATATCTTTGTCATTACAACTTAGAGTCAAATAATCTTAGACTTGTTGGAAAGCTAGTTTTGTGCTATACTTAATAATAAAAAGTCTCATGTAGAAATAAAATCATTTGACCAGTAAAACTTATTATACAAGAGCACTTCTCTAGATATTGATTTTATATGACTTAATGCTGATCTTTGATGATTTGATGTGGCAAGTTTTGAATTTTTATGACTTTATGCGGCTTAATGTTGATTTTTTATGATACAAGGTATAAGTGGCATACTAAATAATATTAAAAAAACGTGAAAATAAAAAACTAACACTTGGTCGCCTTGTTCGCCTTAAGGCGGGCGCCTTGTCACCTAAGCGCTAAGACAGCCCTCCAACGCCTTGTTCACCTTCACACTATGCCGACTATGAGTAGAATTCGTAGTGTCCCATTTCTGGTAAGCTAGATCAATGACAGCGGGAGCCATGAGAACCCCAGTAATATACCTTAGCTTCCCTCTTAATCCGCAAGGATAACTTCACAAATTGTGATCAATCCAAATAGTTGGTACTATCCAACTTCACAAAGGAAATCTAAGTATTAGAATTATCAAAGACAATCGAATTGGGGTTGGTACTACTTAACCCACCCAATGTAGCTTCCATAGGTTCAGTGAGATCAGACATGATGTAAGGATACTCCTAATAGAATACAGAAGAAGATCCAAACCAGAAGGGAAGCTCACACCCCAAATATCTTCTTCTCTTCTCATAACCCAAAAAAAAAAAATTCCAACAAGCTAGCAAACCATGAAAACTTGAGAGAAAACCAATAAAACCCACCTCTAACTGTGAAGCTTCATCCTAATAGCATAAACAAGCATCATATGATAAAACACATCCATCACAAGCAACCAAATCACATAATACCAGCCATCACAAAACAAACAACCAAAAAAAAAAAAAAAAAGGATATCTGGCGATACTTGGCCGCGGGGAGAGAACGGAGTTGTGTTCCAACAACATTCCAAGTTACAAACCAAGATTTAAAGGGATCAAAGGGGACCCTTGGGAAACTCTATCAAGCCCAGCCACACCCCCTACCAAGGTTTGAGGAAAGAGAAATGAGAAATCAATCCCATGGCTGGCGGTAAAGCTAGGAATAGCCTCTGATGTAGATGCACATTATGGAAGGAAATATGAGAAGAAGAAGGGTCCAGCCTTAGTCCACCTGAGTGGCTAGGGTCCAGCCAAGAAACCAGCCGAACCCCTACTTGGTCCACCTGAGTGGCTAAGTATAAATAAGGGCTAATTGGGCCCATCAGCTAGGGGAATAATTGGCAGTTGTTTTAATTAATTAGTGGGCCATTGGGCCCATCGAGTTGAGTAAGTGGTATGTCGAGTCCAAATTGTCCTAGGATTCTATTTGTTTTCCACATAGGTTTATTATTCCTCGTCCAATTTTGAATTCCTATTTGTAGTAGGAGTGTCTAGTCCTATTGGGAAACTAGCTCCTAGTTGAAGTAGAAGTGTCTAGTCCTATTGGGAATCTAGCTTCTAGTAGTAGTTTGATTGCTATTCTGCCCTCTATAAATAGAGGAGCCTATGTACTCATAATTTCATATTTGAATAAAGGAAATTGCAGTCATTATGTTAGAACAACTGGGATATTTGTGGGTGAGAAGCCCTGGCCGAGACAGCCACTCCTCCCCCACATTCCCTTACCTCTTTTCTTATTTTCTGCAGTTAAAATTCTGTTTTTGTTCACTGATTACAGCAGCTATTAATCGCAGACAATTCAAACCTGTCCTTGCAAGATGGATCATCAAGAACTGCCCATTCTTGAACCCATCGATCTCTTCTTTTAGCCAACTCTGAGGTCTGATCTGCAAGGCTTTTTAAGGACTGGTTCAACTCTTCAAGAGGGCCACTCGATCTCTGTTGGGAAGCCATCAGCCGCTGTTCACTTCTGGTTTTTCTGTAGTTCTTGATTTTCTCTCTCCTAGGTCAGAAATCAAGAACCTTCATAACTCCATAACCAGCCGTCAGAAGCTCTTCATATTTGGGGGTTTTTGTACCCTTGGTGGACCCTACAATTTGCAGCTCAATTGGAGCCCTATAGGCCTGGCCACACCTCTCTCTCTCCAGCTCTATAGAAGATCTTTCTCTCTCCTATCGGGTTGGGTTTTGGGCTGCTTTTGCTCCTGTATGGGTATTGTATCCGTGGAGGTTTATTTGATGGTCTTATTTCTTTGTTTCCTACTCCTATTTGTATTGTTTGGGGTTATAAACTGCTGGGGTAGTTTCTTGTAATCTACTCCTGCATTAGCCTCTCTTCTCTATTTGGTCTTCAAACAACCCTTGTAGTCCTTCAACTTCCCTCTAAGTGTCTTCAACTTGCCTCTAGAACACCATTAAGTCTTTTTGTTAAATCTATTTACATAGTATAACCTCTATTGGACCCCTTTGCTTTCTAGGGTTTCAAAAGAGACTCGAAGAATGAGAAGGAGAAGTCTTAGTCGACTCTCAAACCCCTTTAGGCTCTGATACCAAGTTAGAAGTTAGAGAGATTAGGGTTAGAGATGTATGAGAAAAAGAGAAGAGAGAAAGAAAGAAGGAGGAGGGAAATTGAGAGGAGAAAGAAAGAGATGAGGACAAATCGTGGGAGAGCAATAAGCTCTTCCCACCTATATTAGGTTCAAACCAAATAGGGAAATTACATAATCCTTCCTAGGGAGGTAAAAGAAAAAAAGAGAAAAATACAACTTAGGGCAACATAATATAAAACAGTTCCTCAAATACACCTATTACATAAACTCTAACAGTATTGCCATAAAGTAGGAGACTTGAAGGAAGGCTAGGATCTTTTGCTTATTTGCACCTTTGATGTAAACTAGTGAAGTTTGTAGCTTTCACACTCACACCTTAGATGTGATTTTCTGAAAGTTAATAATATTATAGTCTGTCGTTATAAGCTTGTGGCTGATTTGTAGTGGTGCAGCAGGTTGACAACCGGCACTTATTGTAATTAGTCATAACCCGTCAATCTTTTTGCATGGATCCTTGCGCTCGTCCTCGCTTGGAATCCCATGTAATCGACCCATTTAGTTGGGATAAGGTTTTGGATGTTGATGTTGTTGTTGTTGTTGATTTTTCTCCATTTGTCACTTGTTATTGCATTTTTAATTGGTTTCTTTATATTTTGTGTTATAATATTAAATCAATCATGTGTAACATAGGCTATTTTCAGGAAATATACAGGCAAGGGGGCGTACACTGCCAACCTAAGGTATGGAACCAAACTAACAATTGTGTGTTTTTCAACAATCGAAAAGTTCCACTGGTTATCATCCTTTTGTTCTCTATCTATGTTCATAACCCTAAGTGTTCTGGGGTTTTGAATTGGACCCATAACCCATAAGATTCTAGGATTTTCAAAACCTATAATGCATCATCATGCAATCACATTGTACTTCAAGAACCAACAGAGCAAATGCAATAAATCTAAGAAAGAGGCAAGATTTTTAATAAATAATTGTTGAAATGAAAAGGAATTTCAGATACAAAAAGACAGTACCATAGATTAAAAAAAGAAAAAAAGAGCAACCCAGTAACATAGATTACTAAACTGAAATAAAATTCTCAAAACACACTTCAGAGTACCTTTCTTGATGCTTCTGCTAGGGCAACATGGAACTCTTTGAAGCATGCTGTTCCAAGAGCTCCATACAAAATAGCAACTGGACTAGTAGTACTTGAATCAAAATGAATGTGATCAAAATCATAAAGTTCAGGCTGCTCAAATGGATCCCCAGATCTGGAAAGAAGAATAGAATGCAAAATGACCGGAAGGCATCAAAATCAGGACAAAGCACAGTGACAAAGGAAAATATCACCAAGGACTTACAACACAGTGGGATGACCAAGCCACAATAACAATTCTGAGACATCAAAAAATAAAGTTGCACCAGTATCAACCCAGCAACATTTACCACCAGGACTTTTTGGGTTCATGCCTACTAACAAGTGATCAGCCTTCTTGCTGCTTATGCCTTCATCTAGTTCAGAAATGCCCCTTCCAAGATCATTTGCACTAGTTTCATCCACTAGGGGGAAAGAAGATAGAGATTCCTCCGCTAATTGTCGGTACAGCACCAGCCTTGGGGATGCTGAACGAAGTGTAAGAGAGAATCCAAAGAGTGATGCCAAAGGTTCACCTAAAAGAGAATGCCCAAGCTTCACAATTTCATGAACACAATCCTTGGCTGTAGAAGAATCAGAATTATTTTCTCCATGTAGCCAGACCTCAATGAAGTCCCAAAATAGGTCTTTCCATCCTTTAGATAGTAATTCACTGTAACAAAATAAACATTCAATGTTTCTACATGAGAAATTCAGCCAACGAAAACCAACATATGCATGTACAAAGTTGTTTGAACAAAAAGCTCAGATTTCATTGCCAGCTAAGCACTACACCTCCAACAGGAAATTAGTAAACAAACTGAGGACAAGTATAAGTAGAAAATATACTTGCTCTTATAAATTTCGATATACGAACGGTGCTTTTGACTAAGGAAAGGAGAAACATGTACGCATGTTGAAATTGATTAGATGGTCAAAAAGTAAGCAGCCTTTCATGGAAGCCAAAGGCAAAAAGGATGCAAGGGTAAAAGGGGTTGAAATCTAGTAAGCCCACATGGGTTGCTTGTAAGACCGTCTTTCTAATTTCAAGGGATACACATGTTATGTGGGGTGTGTTGGTTAACAGTTTTGGTCAATCATGAGAGAATTTGGGCAACAACCACAGTAGTACATTAATTTTTCCGCCATCAATCATCTTCTTGTTGTTATCAAACTTTATTACCTTTTAGCTTGCTGTTTAAAGGTTCTAGTCTATTCCACATCTGTACTTTATTTATCAGAAACAACAAAATTCCATCCATTAGTAGACGTCAAAATGTGCAACTATACCTGACTCTTTACAAACAAAAAAGCCCACCAATATTGAATAGAAACTCACTAAAGAGAAAAATATATCCCCTTTATAAAATCAATCCTCAAGCAAGAAAAACACTGGAAGCAAAAGATATGTTAAGACTCCAAGAAATTCATTTGTTGCCAGAACCCAATCAATAAGGTTCTTTGTCAGCACAAGTTCTGGGGAAAGATCTTGAGTTGTCTTCTACTTCTCTGTTTTTTTCTTCCATAAACCTCATAATATAGCATAAGGGCATTAATTCCACATGTCTGTATTTTAATGTTAAATGTCTTAGTCTTCTGATAATTATTCCTCGCTGTTTTCCCATGAATCTCATGGTTCGTGAATTTTGACCTACAGGTAATCTGTTCAAAGTTTCTTGAATCCGATTCTTGGATCCTCGAGGAACCATCTTTTAGTTCTGCTAACAGTAATTAATTTATTAAGAATAAATCAAATAATTAGGGAGAGGCTCCATGCATATGCTCCCATTTAATTAGGCAGGCTAGATGTATCGTCTAATGTCCAAGACAGGATTTCTTCTTCTGAGTTGAGGTCTAGGACTCAAGGTCAAGCAATTCTAAGTCGGATGGGCTGACTAGAGAAGGATCCTAATGTACAAATGGGTGTACGCCAGAAAAACAAACTCCCAATAGAAACCCGAAAATAGGATCAAAAGGATAATGTTCAGTAGGGGAGCTTTCGATGATCAATCCTGTCCAGAAATAACCAGAAATAATGCTAAAACTCAGCAGCAGGAAGACAGTTCAGCAGCAACACTCCATCAACAGCTAACATTGCAGGCAAAGCTGGGTTTCGGCCAGAAGCAGGGAGAAACCCTGTGGTTGGAGTTTGACAGCCCTGCAGGGGCTGAAACTCTGGTCGAGTGTCCTCCTTAGGATGGCCCCTGAACGCTCAACAGGATCTTCAAAAGTGCTGGACAGAAGTTAAGAAACAGGCTCTGTCGATTCTCCTCAAAACCCTAACTTCTGAGAAATCAATGGCTGATTTGTGACTGTTCCTTGTTCTGCAATTATGGATGCTGCAGTACCTTCAATCAATGCTTCAAGACACTCACAATTCTCTCTCTTACAAGCACAAATAAAGAGAACTAAGAAAACAGAGAAAAGAAGAAGAAGGATAGTTGTGGGTGGGATAATGGCTATCTCACCCATGGCTATCTCAGTTTGAGCAAGCAATAGTTGCAGTAACTTTCATTAGCAATAGTTGCAGTAACTTTCATTCATTCAATTGCAAAAAGACTTGACTCTTCTCCAATACAACTTCAGAGCCATCAACTTCCAAATGTGTGCCTTGAACGAGAAGGAACTTAACCGAGTCATAATGTATGACACAGCCAAAGAAATATGGGACACACTAATAGTTGCACACAAAGGTACCACAGAGGTAAAAGAAACGAAGGTAGACCAATTAGTTTCTGATTATGAATCCTTTATAATGAAAGAAAATGAATCCATTTCTGAAATGTTTACAAGGTTTACTAACATTGTTAACAGCCTTAAAGGATTAGGAAAGACTTATACAAATTCTAAAAAAGTCAGAAAAATCCTGAAATCACTATCTACTGCATGGAGACCAAAGAAGATGGCTATAGAAGAAGCTTGTGACCTGAATGAAATATCTTTGGACTATCTCTTGGGATCCTTGCAAACTCATTAATAGAGCTAAAGGCTGACAAATGGACTTCAGAACCAAAGAAAAAATCCATAACTCTCAAGGCATTCCAAAATAAAGAGGAAGAAAGTAATGATGATGATGAAGAATTTAATATGGACGAGGAACTCTTACGTGTCCCTAGAAAATTCTACAAGTTCTTGAAGAATAAGTGGAGCAAGCAATACAAGAGTCAACCCCACAAGGAACACAAAGGTAATCATTTTCAAAGGATAAAGACCTATATACTAAGAAAACAAATGTTGTTTGTTATGAACGTAGGAAGCCCGGCCACTTAAAACTGAATGTCTAAAATTGAAAAATAAGAAGATTAAGCAGCCAAATCAACTTGGGATACAAGTGATGATGAGAGCAACAATAATGACTCAGATGAAGAAGTCACAAACTTGGCGCTCATAGCACATGGGAATGAAGACAATGAGGTAAACTCTCCAATTTGCAAATCTATTGATAATTATGATTTAGACAAAGATGACCACCAAGGAGCCTTTGAAGCTTTTTATGAGGATAGCATTAATTGGAGTCTTCCAACTTGTCTTTAGAAATGGAGGTAAGAGACTTGAATGATAGAACAAAAATCTTGACCTCCTAAGTGGATGAATTAGAAAAAGAAAATGATACATTGAAATCCACTCTACACACTTTCACCAAGGTCAAAAGACCTTGGATACCCTATTAGGATCCCAATACAAGAATGCTCAAGACAAAGAAGGACTTGGCTATGACGGTGGGGCACCACCACAAAATAAAGGAAAAGAAAATGTGACTACTTCAAAAGATAGAGCATCCAATGTGACCCACCATACTAACCATGTCTCCTCTTCATACATCGTTCGTAGCTATTGCAAAAAAGAAAGGTCACACCATTGAGCATTGCTATGCTAAGTTGAAGAAATCCCAACAAAACCAAAGGCAAGTTCCAAAAAGGAACAATGACCATTTTGCATATTATTACACTCTCTCCAAGAAGCATGATAGACCTCAAAGAAATTTCAAATCTCAAAGGAAATTTAAACCACACATTTCCTATTGGCCACAAACACATCATAGGTCACATATTCCACAACGATCATATGCACCACAAAGGCCTCATCCATTTCATAGACCATATAACACTCAAAGAAATGTCAAATCTTATAGGACACCTATACATTATGAAATATATGATTCATATAGGCCATATACATCATTTAGATCTCACACACCTAGAAGGGTTTGAAAACCCAAGGGATATTTTGATTGTAACATAGATGGACCCATGAGATTATGGGGACCAATATATACTTGATTCTATTGGATTAAAGAGCCAAAGTAAAAGATGAATGATTCATAGATGGTTGATTTGGCATTGTCAAAGAAGAGAGAAAATATTCAACTCCGACAAATTCTTAGATTGATAGATTTGCTGGGAAATCTGAAACCCTAGAATGTTTGTCAAAATTGGCAACAATTGGTATCCTCAACCATCTTAGAATTTTTATCTTCTATCTTGCTTGAATGTATGCTTCATTAACATCTATTGCATATTATTAGGGGGGAGCTTCACCCTACTACTTGTTTATATTTGAATGCATTTTTATATGATGTATATGCTTAAAGGAAGCATTTTTTTTTTTGGATGAATAAATAAATTTATATCTAAAGAATTTTTTTTTAGTCTTGACTATATGCTTATTTTTTTTCTTGAGTACCCTTTAGAGGGAGCTATTGCTCTATACCCCTCACATTTCAGTGTTGACAAAAAGGGGAAGAAGAATTAACGATATGAAAAATGATTTTTTGAAAACGATCATTTGACATGTTGACAAAAGGGGGAGAACTTGTGAAATGATTCTCGAACTTATTGATAATTGCTTATTTATTTCATTTGAAAATCATTTGTTTGTCATCATCAAAAAGGGGGATATTGTTAGGGACATGCCCACACTCCTATAGTTGGTTTTGATGATAACATGTGAAGGTATTTCACAATTTGTCTTCAATTATTGTTTTTGTAAATGCTTCATATCAAAGATCGAATTTGATGAATGAGAGGAAGAAATGAAAATCAAAGCCATCAAATGATGAAAATAGAAGTCCAAGAAGTAAATAAATAAAGCTCAAGAGAGAGCAGGAGTATGAAGCCTCCAAAGCTTGAAGAAAGCACTTTAAAGTATTAAGATCTCAAACTATCAAGACTTGAAGTTATTCCAGACATCAAGCAATACAAGAAGAATACTGAAGACCATTTACAAGATGTTTGATAGAAGCCTTGAAGATCTTAGGCTTAGCTCAATGTAATAGTACACACACCATACACAAGCACTACATTGCATCTCATAAGCATACATTACATATTGCATCATTTAGTTCATATTAACTTAGAATGACTTTACAAAGTACCTATGACCAAGTGTCAAGACCTAAAAATGGTTAGGAACATGTTAGGTATAACATGTCTAAGGAAATTGCTGAGAAAACAGCAATGACCCTATACAAGGGCATTTTGGGCAACTAAAATAGGTATCAGAAGATGGTCTCCTCATTAAAGCTGTAACGAATTCGAGTTACGAATCCAACACACGTGGAATCAAGCCCATCCGAAGTCGGACGAGAAAATTATGGCCCAAGTACTGACGGAAGGTCAGTTTTCCAAATGTCTGTCAAAAGTTTGGAGTGATCGAACCAGATGGCGATCGACCGGTTAAAGCCCCGGTCGACCAATACCCTGCCGGTCGATATGTCTGATTGACCAGTATGAGACCGACTAGCTTGTCCAAGCTCCAATGGCTCTCTAACGGCTAGTTTTGCCAACAGCTCTTTTTGGAGGAGCCAGAATACCTAAAAAGTGGTCGTTTAAGTGAGATTTCTTGCCTATTTTTTATCCCAAATCTCACCTATAACTACCTCTAACGCTACTTATTAATTTCAATGAATCCTAACTTTGAATGAGCATTATTTGAACATTAGAAGTGAGAATGGTCTATACCATCTCTTGAGTTCAAGTTCTTCATTTTGCATTCAAGAGGAACTCAAGGTTCTCTGCATGTCTTCATCTACATCTTGAAATTTGCATTGCAAGCATTAAGATGACTTCAAATGTGCATTCTTTCATAGTATTGCATTTCATTCACACACCACACAAGAGGTAACTCTAAACCTTTCTATTCCACTTCAAATTTGTTTTTGTCCAAAGAGTTGGGTTAACTCTAGATTGGACACCTTGTTTACACATTGTTTTAGACCGTACTTAGACAATTGTGAAGGATCCTCTCATCCTTAAGAGATTGTAAGGAACCGCTTATCCTTAAGAAATTGTAAGGACCTTCTCATCCTGATAAAGAGATTGTACGGATCCTCTTATCCTTAAAAGAGTTTGTAAAGGTTTTCCTCCCTACCTACTGTACTAAAAGAGAAGAGCTAATGAAATAACTTGCAACTGGAACATGTAGGAAGTGGACTAGACTCAGATTGAATCGAACCACTATAAATTCTGGTGTTGTGTGATTGTGCTTATTTTTTTTATATTCCGCATTTTTATTTACAATCGCATATTGAGGACTTTAAATCTCAGAATTTTTAAAATCCACTAGCATAACCCTTAACCCCCTCTAGGTTATGTCAATTATCTACAAACCTATTAAAAAAAAAAAAAAAAAAAAAAAAAAAAAAAAAGGTTACCTATCAGATCATTTGAGAAAATGATGTAGTAGCAGTCAAGGTTCAAGAAGTCGGTTTTGACGAAATATTTCGGATTTTGATTGAAACCTACAGGAAAACCTGGCCGAAATCTTGTAGGTTTCAGTGAATTTCGTTTGAACATCTTAGTGGTCAAATGGCCATATTTTGGGCTGAAACTTGACAGAGGCCCTATTAAGTACCCCTAAACACAGTGGAACTGTTAGATTATTGAAAAACACAATCAAAATGTTAGTTTGGTTTCATACACTAGATTGGCAGTTTTACTTCGTACCTTGCCTATAGATTTCTCAAAGATATCCCATGTTACACATAATCATACAAATAAAGATGAAAACAACTAAAATATGCAATTGCAAATCCCAAACAGAGAAAAATAATTTAATAATATTAAATGTCAAAATGTACATTTCAACATCAAAAGTGCACAATCAGTCAAATCACATCAAAGGTGAAACTCAAAAGACCCATGCCCTTCCTCCTAGTTAAAATACTATAATAATTTAATATTATTAAGTGTCAAAATTTTACAAATGTTACATGTTGTAAGAAAATGAATTTTTAAACCAGAAATTTTAAAAAATAATTTAAAATGGGAAACTAAATCTGACTTTGTGAAGACGTCGATCGGCTGATGCTACCTAGCAATACAAAATTGAAGCCTAAGCCTAACCCCTACATATTTCTTTTGTTGTAAAAAA